>NW_007730528.1:276480-276997 GCF_000696425.1 Galeopterus variegatus
TTTTTTTTTTTTTTTTTTTTGTCTTTTTTGTGACTGGTAAGGGGATCGCAACCCTTGGTGTCGCCCACACTGGGCTCAGCCAGTGAGCACACCAGCCATTCCTATATAGGATCCGAACCCGTGGCAGGAGCATCCCTGCGCTCCCAGCACCGCACTCTCCTGAGTGTGCCACGGGGTCGGCCCTTGCATTCTAATTTGCATATTTTCAACAGAAGCTGTACTAGCCACAGACTGAGGTGGACTAATACGAATGGCTAATTTTCAAGGCTGTGAACAACCACTAACATCTTGCTAGATGTTTCAAAGACTATGAGAAAGGTCTGCTGAATTAATGGGATCATTTTCAGGAAGATAAATAAGAGTTTTATTGTGGTTTATGAACTGTGAAGATTTTAAGAACTGTCTAGAAGATTCATCCCATCATGATAAAAGTAATCTGTAATTGTTCAGGCAATTTGCTAAACCAAAGGAAATTTTGACAGTGTGATACATACTAAAAAATATTTATCATTCAGTC
>NW_007730528.1:277946-278862 GCF_000696425.1 Galeopterus variegatus
CACTTTTAAATTGTATGGTATTCAGAATATAGAGAAGGTTGAGAGAAGAATATTCTAAATTTAAAGGCAAATGGATTTATTGACTCATTCAGACTGAAGGTATTTCAAGTGTCAATCATAAGCAATTTTTAAAATTTTTTAAATTTGCTTTTACCCATGGAAACATTCATAACACATCTATTCCTGATTCAAGCATGGCAAGGTGAATGTGAAGAGGTATTCACACTATGTACTCTTTTTATACTACTTTTCTTTCTCTACACCCCAGTGATATTGGGATACAACATTTTGGAGAGTGAAATTAGCTCCTCTTCTCTTTCGTCTACCACCTTGATCCTGAGGAATGCGTTCTCGTTGGAAAGGACACACTGAGAACTACCAAAAACTGCTCCAAATGCACACACATACATTCATGTAAATCCAGGTCCTGAACTAATTGGAATCTATGATAAGCAAGAACCAGAATGGGCTCTAAATTCAGCAAATCCACCACATGTTCTCTATCAGGTCATTAGCTAGAACTAAGACAAAGTCCCTGCCTTCCAGAAGTTCACATTCTAGTGGAGTATGAAGATATTACAGTAAACAGATACATGATTTAATTTTAAATAGTTCCAGCCCCTGTAAGAAAAATTAAGATTACCAATGAAAGTGGGATGCTATATTAAAAAGTAAGGTCATTGAAGTTTGTTTTTGGCAGAGCCACAATTGAGGATGGTTGTAAGTTGTGCATGTTGGGGAGGTAAGATATTCCAGCACATTCAGTGGCTAGTTCAAAGGCTCTGAGGTGAGAAGGGAGCTGATGGATTTTAGGAACAGAAACAAGGCCATTGTAGCTGGAACAGAGCTAGCAAGAAGGGACAGGGTAGGACACAGGCTGAGGTTAGCTTCCACTAGACCTTGTAGACTATGAAGA
>NW_007730528.1:279591-281644 GCF_000696425.1 Galeopterus variegatus
TATATAGTAAGAAGTCCATAAATAGCTCATTATTATCTCTTTCTCTTACAATGATGCAAGTTTGCAATGTATCCCAAATCTATACAAAGGAGAGTAAACAAATTTTTAGTCTATTTACCTTTTAATTGTTTTTTTCTCTTCATAAAAGTGATATACACTCTTTTATAGAATACATAGGACTGAAGAACTATCATGAAGAATAAGAGGAAAACCTGCAAGTGTCATTCTTTGTCCCTGAGACAATGCTATTAAGAGTTTTTCCTCCAATTTTTTCTATGCACTCATATCTACGTAGTTGTGCTCTTGCTATACACACACTTGTGTATGCTATTACATTTTTTCCCATTAATTAAAGCAGGTTAAGCTTTGGGAGTTTCTGATCACCTAATCTCTTTCCAGAAACAAGTTACTGTGTGAAATCAGTAGTATTGCCTCTGCACATTCTTTTAACTCTCTCACGTGTCACAAACTGAGCTTACATCAGTGAAGTTTCAACTCAACTCTGATTTGGGGAGGACAAATTAGAATTTTTATACCAATTTAACAGATGAGTAAACAGCCTTCGGTGGCTAATTGGAGAAGTTATAGTTTAAATAATGAGTGGGAAAGTTAAATCTAAACCTTAGCTCTTTTTGTTTCTGACCCATTGACTTCCTCACTAGCCCCTCTCTCGTGCCCTTCCTCAGTTCATCCTCTCATAGTGCTCAGTGCAGCAGTGTTGCTATCACCTTGCAACTTGTCAGAAACAGGGGCTCTCAGGCTCCACACCAGATCTACAAATGCGGAGTGCTCATTTTAACAAGACCCCTAGATGATTCCCATATACATTAACATTTGAGAAGCATAAAATAACACACCCCAATCCCTTGTAGAAAGAGGCTAGAATGACCTAAATAACTAACATGATGACCACTCTCATCCTTAAGCTGAACACAACAAAAAATAGTAATTTTCAGGTAAAAATGCCTTACTGGCCATGTATTTATTTCTACTAAGGTGCAGCTTAAAAATCAGTGACTTACTTAGCTGAAAACCTTCAACTAATGGGGCCTACAGAACTTGCACGTTAAAAATAATTCTCACCTATTGATAGACTAGTTCATGTGCAAAAATGGCATGGGTAAATATGTATTTCATCTTTGATTATTTTAGCAAAAAGCTGGCAAAACCGTAAATGTGGTCACAAGGGACTGGTTATATAAATCATGGTACACCCGAACAATGGCAAGCTATTCAGTCATTTAAAAGGATGGAATATTATGGAACAACCTCCCAGGTATTGCCAAATGAAAAAAAGCAACGTGCTTTTTGTGTGTGTCTGTGTGTGTGTAAAATTATTTAAAGACACATCGAGAGGGAGCAAGATGGCGACGGGTCTGGAGTGAGTGTGCCAGAGGACAGAGAGAGCCTGTGAAGNTGCTAAACCAAAGGAAATTTTGACAGTGTGATACATACTAAAAAATATTTATCATTCAGTCCTGGACTGTGGAGTCCACTCTTCGGTATGTTTTGGATAGCGAGTCTATCTCTTCTTGCTAAATAAATGTTTTCACATTCATCTTTTTAAAGACTGCTAAATGAATATAATAAAAATACCAGTTGAAAATCACTTTTTAATGAAATTAACAGCTATTCCCATGACAGAAGATGCCAAAATGAATGTAAAGGTGGTATCTAGTACTTGACGCCTTTTGTTGGGAGCTTTCTGAGTTTCAAGGACATAGTCCTATAGTTTCTTATTCATCCTTCTGACCTATAATTTTTCCTCCACATCTTTTCTTTAAACTTTTCTTCCTGAATATCCTACTTCAAACCACAGATTTAAATATAGTCACAGAAATTCTTCCCCTGGTCAACTCACTTCAAGACTTATGAATAATAGAATCATCATCTAAAAAACATTTGCAAAGCCCTTTTGATATTAAAATTTCATCAGTGTCCTGACTCTGTATACCATAAGGTTTTGAAGGAATTATTTCCATTCTAGAGCATCCCAGAAGCCCCAGAAAGCTAATAAGCAATGTGTTTTTTTGAACATAAAAGTCTCTTTTTT
>NW_007730529.1:0-1197 GCF_000696425.1 Galeopterus variegatus
AGCTCCGCTTGCCACCTGCAGCCGCGTTTGCAGGCGTCGGGGACAGAGGAGGTCCTCTTCACATTCCACTACCTAGGACCTGGCCAGGGGAAGACTGCGGAGTGATCCCATGACCCTCATCCTCTGAGCTCTTTGCGCTAAATATGCCATCTGTTTGCATTTGGTTGCAAATGTTGCTCAGAAAGCATTTCTGAGGGGAGCGACGAGAAAAGCTTTTTAAAGCCAGAGAACAGACTGGCCACAGGGCGAGCACATCTCTCGCCGAGAGTTTACAGCGCAGCGGCTTCATTCCAAAGCTTGCCTCATTACAAACCTGTCCTTCCAGCGCCTGGCCCCACTACCCTTGCTTTAGTTCCCGAAAAGCCTCGGACCTGCTGTGACGTTAGGATAGGAAGGAAGGGGTAAATAACAGAGTGTGGAAAGAGCAGTTTCAAACTGCGCTTCTCCCTGCAGCAAAGCAGATGAGCCCCCTCCTTACTTTTCCCCGCCCGCAGAAAGAAAAGTTCGGGGGCTCTGGCTTTAGCTCCCCAAAGACACAGAAGCCAAAGCGTTTTATTCAAGGGATTGGTCCTTCCAGGTGAAGGCAGATGGGTTTGTGTGAACTGTGTTTATTTTTTACAAGATAAAAACACAAAACATTTGCTGTATCCTGACCCCAATTTGCTTTGAACTCTAAATCTTCCCAAGTGTTCGTGAGGACCCAAATATGTTGTTTGAGTTTTCCTTTATACTTTGGAAAAATCCACTCACACTGGTTCAGAGACATGCCTTATTCCCAGATCTTAAACGGGCGTCAAGGTATGAAATATCACTCACATGTTCCCCTTCATATATATGTGTGTGTGTGTGAGCACACACACACACATATATTCTTTCTCAGCCGGCTGAATAAGTTTCTAATTGCATAGTTTCTCATCTTGGCAGAGGAAATTCAGGCCAGTCTTTCAAAATAATAATAATAATTACTATTATTATTATTGTTGTTGCTGTCGTTGTTGTTGTTTGGATTGTGTGATGCATCTGCTGTTGATATTCCCATTACTTCATTTAATTCTATATGCATTTGTTTCCGCCGGAAATTAGGCACAAACTACACTTTTTATCATAAAGAATAGTCATCAGTTCTGCTAAAACACTTCCCTGGCCTCTTTTTTTCTGAATTGCAATGGATGGTTTCTTTGGAAATGACATTATTCC
>NW_007730529.1:1684-3612 GCF_000696425.1 Galeopterus variegatus
TTCCCTGGCCTCTTTTTTTCTGAATTGCAATGGATGGTTTCTTTGGAAATGACATTATTCCAACTTTGGGAAAACTGTTTAATATTCTCCCTGTGCAGTGTCAATCACAGCCCAATGGGCTGGAGTTATTAGTCCTCTCCTTTAGTAACGATGATGTAATTGTCAAATTCTTTAAAATCATAGAATTTTAGGCCGGCCCGTGGCTCACTCGGTAGAGTGCGGTGCTGATAACACCAAGGCCACGGGTTCGGATCCTATATAGGGATGGCCGGTTAGCTCACTGGCTGAGCGTGGTGCTGACAACACCAGGCCAAGGGCTGAGATCCCCTTACTGGTCATCCTTTTCAAAAAATAAAAAATAAAAAATATGGCTGAGCGTGGTGCTGACAACACCAGGCCAAGGGCTGAGATCCCCTTACCGGTCATCCTTTTCAAAAATAAAAAATAAAAAATAAAAAAATAAAATCATAGAATTTTAGAGCTATAATTAAGGATACTAAATAGCATACACCCTTTTACATCCTTCATTAAACTGCTGCACACACACACACACACATGCACACACACAAAGTTCTATTATGGTAATGGTAAATAACCTTTGTATTGCACTTAGAACTGGAAGATTTTACAAATCATTCTAGCTCTTGCGGCAAAGTCAAAACTACTGAGTGCAAGGCAGTAAGTATCTTTTTTTTTTTTCCTAACATTTACAAAAAGCCCAAGAATCTTCCTGTTTACACTGAAAGTTTATTGCCAGAAAGAACTCTGAACTTATGGGACATTTTTTCTTTGTGTGAACCATTTGAATAAAAGACTTTACAGAATGTAGCCAGATGAAGTGGTCTTACAATTTTCTGTATGAATTACCCTGTCTTTGATCATGATTTTCCCACTGATTTTTAAATTATAAACAAATGTAGGCCTAGATAAACAGTGCATCATTTGCTTTGCTTTCAAGGGTTTCCTTTGTATTTCTGTTCAGGAACAGGGTTCAAAAGCTCTCAAAATGAAGAGTGCTATGTTCTATACTTGAATTATCATTTTTAAAAGGAAGCATAACCTATCCTCCATTTTTAAAAAAGCCTTAAAGCTAGCAAAAGCAATCCAAATACTTTAGGCTAGGAGTAGCGCACTGAAAATAAATTGTGCTCTGACTTTAGGAAAAGAAACTTGCGCAAACTCTTGCCCACAGATTCAGCCCTGCTGAATGTATGTGTTTCCATGAAGTTCTTAAAGCCCAATCACCTACTGGAAAAAGGAAAATGCAGAAATATATTTGGTTTGTTTGTGAAGTTGATTAGAGTACCTGAGGACTCATTCAGACTGATAAAGCGTCGGGAAAGACTTCCAAAGAAAGCAGATTCCCCACCTTAGTCCAGATGGTGACTGTTCCCCTTTTAAACAATAAACAACTATTATTTGTATATGTCCTACCTCCATATAAACTGTTGTTATTTATAAACTCTTTTCACTTACACTGACTCATTTGATTTGCTTTTCATTCTTCCCAGAAAAGTAAAGAAAAATCACCTCTGTCAGATTCAAATACAAACTACAATTAGTCCTCATTCACCAAATTCTTTGCAATCCAGAGCTCCACACTTTTTCCTAATTTCTCTTCATCTATCTCAATCTCCAGCAAAAAAACCTGCAACATCTGCATAAGTGTTTCCCAGGGCAGAACTCTTTCCTGATATCAGAAGACTGAGGAAATCTCTCCCTAAAGTCAAACTTCACATACATCTGGCAATACACAGGAATTATACATGTAACGTTAAAGCAAGTTCTCTAAACTCCCTAAAGTCAAACTTCACATACATCTGGCAATACACAGGAATTATACATGTAACGTTAACGCAAGTTCTCTAAAAAAATATACACTTGCTGTTGAATTCTTAACTAGGGCAAGTTTTTCTGGATTTCTAACC
>NW_007730529.1:5239-6204 GCF_000696425.1 Galeopterus variegatus
GGAAACATATTTCTCATCTGCCTTTTGTAACTGTCCTCAAATGTCCTAAAACTACAGAAAAAAAATCTGAATTAAAATCACAGTGTGAGTGGTTTATTGCATTAAAAATAAATATTACATATACAATTAACCTGTTTGAATTATTTTCTGGAACATAATGTGAAAAAGCACTGATATATGCAGAAGCTCTATATTCTAGCTGTTGCTTTGCTAACTAGCCATGTGACCAAAAGCAAGTCGCTTAACTTCTCTGGGACTCAGACCCCTCTCCTCTAAATTAAAAGTGTTGGATGTACGGCCTCACTCATATGTGGAAGCTAAGAAGTTTGACTGCATAGAAGCAGAGAGTAGAATGGTGGTTACCAGAGGCTGGGAAAGGATGGGGGAAGGAGGGGTAGTGAGAGGGTGGTTGATGAATACAAAATTATAGCTTGGTAGAAGGAATAAGACCTTGTACTCAATAGCACTGTAGAGTGACAATAATTAATAACAATTTATTGTATCCTTTGATTAGCTGGAAGAGAGGGTTTTGAATGTGCCCAACACAAAGAAATGATAAATGTTTGAGATGATTGCTTAAAAAAAAAGAAAAGACAACTCTGCTGTATAATGATGGTATATTCTAATTGTAGAAAAAGTACCTGAAGGGGCAAAATGCTATGTGCTAAATCTATAGAGACAGAAAGTGGATAAATGGTTGCCTAGGGTGGGGAGGTGGACAGGGACATAATGGGGAGTGACCACTAATGGATGAGGGTTTCTATTGGGGGGTAACAAAGTACTCTAAAATTAGATGGTGATAATGGTTACACAATTCTGTGAACGTACTAAAAACCCATTGAATTGTACATTTCAAGTGGGTGACTTTTATGTTATGCAAAGTATATCTCAACAAAGCTGTTTAAAGATGAAAAATGACTAATTTAAAGGATTGGATAAAATCCCTAAGGTATCATCAATACTCA
>NW_007730529.1:7850-10390 GCF_000696425.1 Galeopterus variegatus
CCTAACAACTTAGTAGTACTTGAAAATATAATACATGTAAAATGAAAGAAAAATAATGTTTTTATTTTATTCTTAAATACCTGCAATTGTTTAATAAATTATTTTAGCTAATTAAGCAAGTTGAGCACTGCACAACTTCTCAAACCTTAGAATCAGTTCGGACATTGCCACTCTTATTTTCTGCTCCACAATAATTTTCCCATGGTGTATTAGTCCGTTTGTGTTGCTAGTAACAAAATACATAGAACTGGGTATTCTATAAAGAAAAACAAAATTTATTGCTTACAGTTTCTGAGGCTGGGAAGTCCAAAGTCCATCTGGTAGTGGCAACAGTGACCCAGGGGTCAGTCTCACATTGTAAGATGGTGGAAGCAGAGAGAGGCAGACAGACTCTCCTCTTCTTTTAAAGCCCTCAGAACCACTCCTCTGACCACCGTTTTTAATCCATCTACTACTACATGGTCCTACAATCCAATCACCTCTTCAAGGCTCCACCTTTCAATTACCCTAATAGGATTTCCCACCCTCTTAACAGTCACAGTGGGGGCTAAGTTTCCAATACATAAAATTTCGGAGACACAATTCAAGCTTCGATGAGTTTTTGGGGGGGACATAATTCAATCCACTACACACAGCTCTTGCTTTTTATCACAGCAACCTCCAATAACATAGCTTCACAAAGTCATGAAGTAATTGAAATAATGTAGCACAATACGGTATTAAAACTATAAACTACCTTTAGCCAATAGTTTGCTCAGTGCTCAACATACAGTTAAGTATTACAGTGTTTCCCTCAAAATCTTTAAATATCCCTTAGCACCCTCTGCATACAGTGAAGCACCCCAGGACCTATTGGTGCAAACTTTGGGAACTTGCCTCTGGTTGCTGAGCCCTTCCAAAATTATCAGAAAAGCTGTTTTATCTTGATCACAGACTCTGAGTAAGTAGACACAAGATCTTACAAATGTAAAAGTACACATTTGAACATAATTTTCTGATAAAATAAATTTATGTACAGAATATTGCCTATGCATTTTTTATTTCTTTGTAGTGCACTATTCTATAACCAAAATTTTTAGAAAGTTTCAACTCATTAATTATCAACTAACCTTTGAATACATAATAAGAAACAAAATAATTTAAATATTTCTTAAACATATAATCTTTTTACCAAGAGCTGTACATGTAACAGTTTAGCAGAACAGTATTACCTCATGAGATATTCTTTTTTAAAAAGATTTCTGTCATACTTTTTTTAAAAAGACTGATCCTGAAATATTGGTAACTGTTCTTTGTCTGGAAAGAACAGGGAAGGAAGGGGTAGGACTCATTAGTCCCTATAAGTTCCACTGTCAAGCAGAGGAAGAAGGTACTTTACTGTATTTTGTTGATAGAGAAACAAAGGCATCCAAAGATTGAGGGACCTGTCCATGGTTCAATGGCACATACTTAATTGCAGGTGTGATCTTAGCACTGCAAAATCTCTTTTCATAGTTCTATTGCAGAGGATTGTCTCTAAGAAAGACTATTCCTTGGGGAGGAAAAAAAAGTCCAGCTCATTACTTGTAGAGAATATCATTTGGGTTGTTTTCTCAGATATTAATAATAGGTTGCATTAACCCAGTTACACATATCCATCATGACTAAGTTAATTTATTCATATCCATTATTTTCAACATATATTTGAGTAACTGAATGTGTAGTATTAAACCAAGCACAATGAATATTATGAAGAAGAGATATGGTTTCTGCCTTTGGAGAACTTACACCATAATAAGCATAAGGAAATGTTAAATAACATCAAAGTTAAATGTCCATAGAAAATAGTATCAATTGGGATGTCATATGATAAATTAAGTATTACAATATTTTAGAAGAAAAAGAAAGATAAGTGCTACATATTTTGTAAAGGAAATGGGACTTGAATTGGCCTTTGAAGAACAGATAGCATTTTAATATATGGAAATGAATTAATTGGGCATGGAGAATGGAGAGAATAAGTTGTGTTTGTAAATACTACAAATCACATCCAAACTAAAGCAGAGAATGCATATTGAGGTATAGTGAGAAATAGAATAAGAAGATAAGGACCAGATTGGGAAAGGCCTTACTATGGATTTTCTCTGGTAAGCACTAAAAAAAATTATTTTAACTTCTTCACCTGGGAAGTGACATGAAGAAAGTTTTGTACGGATATCAAACAGCTACTCATTCATCTACACAGTCAATTTTTCCCAAGAACATAGACCAGTAGGGCAGACTGCCTCAGTTGTCAGGAAACCAATTGTATATTATTAAAATTAAGGTATATGGCTTCTTTATGATCTCTCCCCCTACACACACACACACACACACACACACACACACACAGATGCACACACACACATTTTCTATATCAGGAAGATTTGAGACACAGCTGCTATAAATTATCTGCTGATTATATTGTCCAATAATATAGCCCCAGGCAATAAAGTACATCATCTCCCCATCTCGGCTTACTATTTGTCTAAATTGGCTAATTTTCAAAGCATATCAGTCTT
>NW_007730529.1:10854-28538 GCF_000696425.1 Galeopterus variegatus
TAGTAAAACAAAGAAGGAAAGGTTAACATTTACGGAAACTATTTTTAGAATATGGAATTCCCATAAAACCCAGAAAATGTCACATCTTTGTTAAGGTCAGTAGTGCATCTTGCACTTTTAGTAAAACAAAGAAGGAAAGGTTAACATTTACGGAAACTATTTTTAGAATATGGAATTCCTATAAAACCCAGAAAATGTCACATCTTTGTTAAGGTCAGTAGTGCATCTTGCACTTAAACAGATCCGGAAATCCTTCAATTTGGTGTCCTAAAACAGTAATTTCGTGGATTCAGTAAAGAATCGGATTCAGTAAAGATTGGTCAAATAAATAATCATCTCATCTTGATTCATACCAAATACAGTGTGCTCTTATGTTCAATCTAATACATTTCCCTTTTCTATCAGAGAAAGATTTTGAGTGTCCTACCTTTGTTTTTGACAACTGGGAAGAGAATATTCACTCATACAAAATGAAAAGATTGCCTCTCAGGAATTTCTTGTCAGTTAGTGGACCAGGGCAAGTACGCGAGATGAAAGCACTTGCAGCCAGGTTCAGAAAGTACTAGAGGCCAGGAGGAGAATGCAGAGAGATGAGTGTGTGAATGTTGAGATTTCTCAAGGTGACTGGAAGATAACCCGGGGTGGGGGAGGGGGAGGAGTGATACCACGTGGCCAGCTATAAATGCTCATAGAATCCTAGAGCAAAGATTTGCCAACAGGAGTGAAAGGCAGCGTTTGAAATCACCAGACTGTTATGATACTCAAGCAATGACTAGATGAGTTTGCCAGAGGAACACAATATGAAAAGGGACAGCTTAGGGACAGCACTGACTAATAAAGTCACAAACATTTAAACGAATGAGGTCTTTGTTCACAGACAACACAACTGAGAGTGCTCGTTCCTTGTATATGAGAAAACAGAAAATGGATTTGAAATCAAGAGTCATCCCCCAAATTTCCCAGTCACACTGTCCTTTATTATAAGGCAGTATCCACCATTTGCAACTTTGCTTAAAAGTGCCTCAGAAAGTGCCAATTCAAAAAAACTTTCAGAGATAGTAGATTAGAGGTTACCAGAAACTGGGGAGAAGGAATAATGTGAACCTATTGCTTAACAGGTACAGAATTTATGTTTAGAATGATGAAAATTTTTGGAAATAGATTGAGGTGGTAATCACACAGCATTGTGAATGTAACTAATTCCACACAGTTACGTGTTTTAAAATGCTGAAAATGAAAATCCTTATGCTTTATATATTTTACCACAATGATTTTTTGTAATTTTAAAAAAGTGGTTCAAATAATTTGATTGGCATATAAATCTAAATGCCCCATCCAAATATCACAATTAATTACTTCCAAAATGGTTTTGAACAAGATAACTAAAATATTTTGGAAACCAAAATAGTATTAAAGCCACCAAAGGGAAATGCTTGACTATGTTCTCTCTCTGTAGTTCCTCTCATTCTCCTTCATTTCTCTTCATTTACGTGGTGCTTGTATTTTCAAGAGGTTATGTAATGAACCATAATAAAATTAATTGTCTCCAGGCTGATGAGGTCATACATTTTCGGTGTCCTTGAGTCCCAATTATTTTAGCAGAATTTCTTCCTCAATTGTTTCCTGGTCTATTTGGTGTCCTATTTCAAAAATGAATACTTTTGCTTTTTGCTGTTTGCATTTTGTTGGTAGTTTTCCATTAGCAAAAAAAAAAAAATGCATTATTCTTATTGAATACTTTTGCTTTTTGCTGTTTGCATTTTGTTGGTAGTTTTCCATTAGCAAAAAAAAAATGCATTATTCTTATTTATAAAATGAGATAATATAATTTCTGTGCAATCCAGCCAGATTTAAGAGGAAGTCACTGTAAAACACTAATAAATAGTGTCAATTTATAAAATAGATTGTAATATTCTTCATACACCTGGAAATTAAATAAATATAAGTACTGGAAAAGCTAGATTGTCACTCAAATTTATTGGAATATAACACCAATAACAGCAGCAGGTAATATTAGACCGTAGCAAGGTTCAACATTTTAAAACAAAGCTACATATTTTTTTTTACGAAGAAGAAAAATCTTTTTCCAAAGTTTCTCAGTTTCTGAGATACAAAATAGACATATTCCTGTTGGTTATATTGACTATTTTGAACAAGTTATTTGTGCTTTTGTGCTTGAGTGAATATGTACACAAACAGGAAAAGATTTCACTTCTATCACTAGTTATTTATGAGAAATTATATTACATGAATAAAGGTCTTTTATATCATCTTTCGTCATGCCTTCAGCTTATTTACATTGAACAAGGCAAAAATAAAAAATACTTTCTTGGGGGCAATAAAAGCATTCTTCTTTCTATTAAACATTAATATAAAGATTTATTTCATGTTTATTATTTTCTGTAAAGCAATTTCTCATTAAGACAGAAATCTATACCAAGGATAGAATTCATTTTCTTTTCTTCATTATGGTAATTGCCTCCACTATAATTATTGAGAGACAATAGCTCCATGCAGAAAACGCAAAGACTGTTTCTGATTTTGTTAAGAAAAATAATAAAAACCAATATACATACAGTAATTCATTTCTTCATTCCCAAGCATTTGTTTAGTGATATTTTGTGCCAGGCTCTGTGCTAGATATTGTGAAAAGAGGAGCATAAAACATGTCTTCCTCTTCAAAGACCCGGAAATAGAGAGGAGAAAAAAAAAAAACTTGGGAGACAGACACACAAACTGATATTTTTTAGAATGGTAGGTTTAATAGTGGAGATATACAGAGGATACAAGGAAGTATCTAATACAAGTTTAGGAAAAAATGAAATTTAAATGCCTTCTTGGTGATGATGTCTGAGCAGAGTTTTTGTTTGTTTGTTTGTTGTTTTTACCATATTTAGTCAATTTCTATTCTACCTGGAATTTTTAAATGGCTATCTGGATTTATTTTAAAAGTAAAAATGGAAACAAAATTGGATTAAAAATATTCTCTGAGCTGAGTTTTAAAGAATAAGTAGGACTTTGAAGACAAGGGAATTAAGAGAAGGGTAATCTAGGCAAATGGTTATCCAGAGAAAGAGCACAAAATTCAGAAGCAACAAGGATGAACCAGGAAATACAAGTGCTAAGTTGTTCTATTCAGGCCCTCAGCTGATTAGATAAGGTTCACCCACATTGAGAAGAGTCATTTGCTTTCCTCAGTTTACCAACTCAAATGTTAATCTCTTCTAAAAACACCCTCACAGACACATTCAGAAATAATGTGTACCAGATATCTGGGCATCCCATCGCCCAGTCAAATTGACACATAAAATTAACCAGCACAACAAGTAAAGGTCCTGGGTATCCAGTCAAATACTATGGGATAGCAGAGGGTTTGAGTATGTGCGTCCTAAAAATCTGTAGAAGAAAGAAAGAAAAAAAAGTGGGAAAAAAGCCTATAATATGGAGAGATGCTTAGAAAAAGACCTTGAGGCAGCAGCAACAACAACAAAAAATACTTAGAAGGAGTAAGGCCCCCAGACATCCAAAAATAATTATGAAAGGAGAAGAAAGAGATGGATGTCTTGAAGACATTAACACTAGTAGCCATGACTGGAGTAAAGCAGGCAATACTGAAGCAAAACTGGTGTACTATATATCCAGTTTAGCCAGCTAGATTGGTAGTTGAAGGAAAGTAGACAATAGCTTGAAGTATGTAAGTAAGGTTTTGTTTATAGCTTTATTCTATTTTTTTAAGCAGAGAATATATCAGGACTTATTTGGTAAAGAAAAAAGTCAAATACAGAAGCATAAATAAAAAAGACATGGCAAATAATATTAGAAATATCCTAAAGAATTAGTGGAACAAGTACTTGTGATAAAGTTCTGAGATTAAAAACTCATAGGAGGAGGAGAGATTGAGTTATGATTCTGCTGTTAAAAAATAAACATCAAAATATAATTCAGCCATTTGATGAATTAGTCCAACATTCTATTAATTATATGCCAAGTCCCCAGCACCTATGTCTACCAAAAGTAGCACCACAGGAGTAATATCTGGCACAGGGTGGAGATTTTCATTGTACCTTTTGACTTTCATAATATTGGTTTTTCCTTCTGTATTTCATGCAATGTTATTTCCCAGGCCATTGTGAAACATTTTGCCCTGTGGGGAAAACTATATAATGTAACTTAGATTTCACAGAGAATTTAAATTACAGGTGAGTCAGTGCCCAAATTCTTACTCAAGCAATCTACACATAAAAACTGTATTTTGACTGCAAAATCTCTTTAAATATCAAGGGTATCTATATATCATAGCAACTTACAGTACTAAACAAAAGAAAAGCAACAGAGAGAAAAATAACCTTCTTCATATAAAAGTTGATTGACATAAATTTCTTTGTATTATAAATGTATGACATAACCTCACTGGAGGTGATGGGGGAAAAAAGGAGCTAAGGAACTTCGGAAAATGGTGTTACCTGACTAAAGACAAGAAGGACTGTAAAAAAGCATGGTATTCTAGTTAGTAAATTTGTTTCTTATAGGGATATCATTTAACAAGTCTACTTTACATGTTTACTAGGGTTGAAGAAATAAGTGACTATAGAAAATTAGGATGTAGATTTCTCACTGTCTGAGAAAGAAATTACAAATAAACGACGGTGAAATCTAGGATAAACCTTGTGGTACTGGATTACAGTTAGAGACATCAATATGAACTCATGTTTGGTATGTGGGGGAGAGAGAGAGAGAGAAAGAGAGAGGTATATACATGGTTAGTATGCATACATATACTTCCTAGCTCTGTGCACAGAGAAGGTATAGAATCTGCGACACCTAGTTGCAATGAACACACCAGGTACCCACTTGTTGGTTTCTAAATATAGTTTCCAATCAAAGGACCTAGAGATCCTTTCAGAAATAGATGGTTCTAGGGGTGGTGCGAGGAAAATACAAGATAAGCCTATATAACATCTAAAAGTGACAGAATATAAAAAAGCACAAAAAAGGAAAATAAACAAATAAGTAGGGGGTAAGTGTGTCAAAAGGACACTGGAAGCAGCCTAAAAGAGCTTCCAAGTCCAAAGTTGGAAGAATTTGAACAGAATATTATATTATTGGGCTATAACCCAAATTATAAAATAAATATACATGAATCCATACTAATACAAATAAATTGCTGAATTAAAAGAAATGAAAAAAAGATATAAATCTTCCTTACAGGAAAACTCCAAAAAAATACATGTAGATACGCCCCCTTCCAAGACATGGAGCTTAATCCTCATCCTCCCCCTGCCCCCACCATGCACACTTACACGTTGGTTGTGGACTGGATTTAGTCATTCACTTCCAAAGAACAGTTTGTGAAAAGAGAAAAACAGCAGCAATAAATTTTATATTCTCCTTTTAGAAGACATCATGTTCATCTGCCATGAGAAGATTTGGAGAAACCTCTCTTTTTCAGCTTTAAGAAGAGATGGATTTAAATCAGAATATCTTATCTATAGGTGAGTCTGGGTCAAGGGCAAAGTGTGACAGGGATATTCAATTTTAGGGTACTCTTCAGGATAACGTATATTCTGTAACCAGGTTTAATTACCATAAAAGCATTTAAGAATACCATAAGAATGAGAGCAAGTAAAAGTTTCTGGGCTATGATAGCTCAAGCATTCCACCATCATACAAGCAATAACTTGTAAAGTTTAAGCTAAATGCCAACTGGGCTACAAACAACTAAATGTATCATGTACCTGAGGTCCCTCCCTGCTCCTGTCTGCACTTTTAATGACTCTTATCCCTGTTACCTAAACAACTACTCAGAATGGAAGGTTTTGATCATCCATTCTCCCTATCACATAGTGTCATCTCCACACTGCTTTACTTTTTTTCTGCAAATTCTTTGCTTCGCTCTTGACCTCCCTTCCTGCTTTTCTCACCATACCCTTCATAGTTCTGGTAGTATTGTTAATAAAGACCTTACTGGGTTAGGTTCACTTCCTCACTATAAAATTCTACTTTATATCCACTAGAACACCTAAAATTAAGACTGACTATACCAAATGTTGTTGAGTATATGGAACAACTGGAAACTTCTTATATTATTATTGGGAGTATAAAACGATATAACCTCTTTGGAAAAATATCTGGAAATTTCCTTTAAAGTTAAAAATATACCTACACTAGAACCCAGGAATTTGAATTTTAGGTATATATCCAGAATAAATAAAAATGCATGTTTCTTAAAAGACATGTACAAGAATGTTCATAGCTACAATGAAATCTTGAGCAAAAAGTACAAAGCTGGAGGCATGACACTACCTTATGTTAAAACTTACTACAAAGCTATACTAGACAAAATTGCAGGGTACTGGCATAAAAACACTCAGATCGATGGAACAGAATAGAGAACCTGGAAATAAATATACATGTTTATGATCAATTGATTTTCAACAAAGATGCCAAGAATATGTTCATAGCTACAATGAAATCTTGAGCAAAAAGTACAAAGCTGGAGGCATGACACTACCTCATGTTAAAACTTACTACAAAGCTATACTAGACAAAATTGCAGGGTACTGGCATAAAAACACTTAGATCGATGGAACAGAATAGAGAACCTGGAAATAAATATACATGTTTATGATCAATTGATTTTCAACAAAGATGCCAAGAATACACAGTGGGGAAAGGACAGTCTCTTCAAAAAATGGTGTTGGGAAAACTGAATATCCACACGCAGAAGAAGGGAACTAGACCCTCATCTCACACCATATACAAAAATCAACTTTAAAAATGTACTAAACACTTAAATGTAAGACCTGAAACTACAAATCTACTGGAAGAAAACATAAGGAAAAAATTCCATGACATGGGTCTTCACAATATTTTTTGGAGGTGACTCCAAAGCACAGGCACCAAAAGCAAAAATAGGTAAATGGGATTACATCAAACTAAAAACTTTTGCACAACAAAAGAAACAGTCAACAGAGTGAAGAGAAAACCTACAGAATGGGAGAAAATATTTGCAAACCATACATCTGATAAGGAGTTAATATCCACAATATATAAGGAACTCCTACAACTCAAGAGCAAAAAAATAAATAATCCAATTTAAAAATAGACAAAGGGATGGAATAGATATAAAAAAGTGCTTGAGTTCACTAATCATCAGGGAAATTCAAGTCAAAACCATGAGATAAAACCTTATACCTGTTAGAACAGGTATTATCAAACAGATAAAAGATAAGTGTTAGCGAGGATGTGGAGAAAAATGAATATTTGTACACTGTCGGTGGGAATGTAAATTAGTACAACCATTATGGAAAACAGTATGAAATTTCCTTTAAAAAATGCTTAGAATAGAAATATCATATGATCCAGTAATCCCACTGCTGGATATATAGCCAATGGAAATGAAATAGGTATGTCAAAGAAATATCAGCACTTTCATGTTTATTGCAGCATTATTACCAATAGTCACAACAGGGAATAGTGTTGATCGACAGATGAATAAATAAAGAAAATGTGGTATATACACACAATGGAATACTCTTCAGCCTTTAAAAAAAAAGAAGAAGAAAATTCTGTCATTTGTGACGTGGATGAACATGGAAGACATTATGTTACATGAGATAAGCCAGGCACAAAAACACAAACACTGCATGATTTCACTGATATGTGGAATCTAAAAAAGTTGAATTCATAGAAGCAGAGAGTAGAATGGTGGTTACCAGGGGTGGAAGGTGGGGGGTGTGGGGTGATGATTAGGAAGATAGATACAAAATTTCAGTTAGGGGGTTAAATGCAAAAGATCTATTGCATAACATGAGGACAGATTAATAACAACATATTGTATATTGAAAATTGTTAAAAGAGTAGTTTTTAGGTGCTCTCACCACAAATAAATAAGCACGTGAGGTTAAAAAATAAAACAAAACAAAAACCAAGAATGTTCATAGCACCTTTATTCGTAATAATCAAAATTTTTAAGCAACTTAACTGTCCATCAGTAGGAGAATGGATTGGCAAATTGTGGCATATTTATATAATATAATAATACAATATAGATAAACACCCTATGGATACACACAAAAAAAACATGGGTAAATTTCAAAAATGCTATGCTGAGTGAAAAAAGTCATACATTAAAAAGCAGATTTCATTTATATAAAGTTCAAGAAGAGGCAAAAGTAATCTGTAATGATAGAGATCAGAAGAGTAATTGCTGGAAAGAAGGAGGTGGGGCAGGGGGACTTCACCGGAAATGGGCTAAAGGGGCATGAAGGGCCTTTCTAGGGTGATAAAAAATGTCTTATATTTTTACTTGGGTGTTGGGTCCATAGGTAAATGTATTTTTCAAAACTGAAAACTTGTTATCTATGATTGATAACAAACTGATTGGGAAAAAAGTCGTTTGTCTTATTAACTAATACATACTTAATACCTAGTACAGTACCGAGTCCAATACAATACAATTTTATTTTTATTGGTATTTGGAGCATCAGGATTTGGCAGCAGACCCTAAATCCTTTAAATACACATTCCCTCCAATCTAATGAATTCTTTCTGTACTGTCTAAGCACAGCCAGCTCAGCCTTCCCCAGTCACAGGGGTAGAAAGAGGTACAGAAAGTGGAAAAACACCCTTAGCCTATTAGTCAGCTGGGAAAAAAATGGGAGACAGATGGAAAAGGAGGCAAAAAGAAAGAGAAGGATGATCCGCCGAGGGTTCGGATCCCATATAGAGACCGGTCCACTCGCTGGTTGAGTGCGGTGCGGGCGCGACACCGAGGGTTGCGATCCCGTTACTGGTCACGAAAAAAGACAAAAAGGAAAAAAAAAAAAAAAGAAGGAGGAGAGGATGATGATGATAATGATGTTGGGAAAGAAACAAAGGCTATGAAGTGGAATTTCATCTTATGGAATGCTACAAAAATCTCTTTAAAAGTACCAGTTTATGGTAAACATGCAGATAGAGAATATACAAGGAACTCAAACAACTCAATAGAAAAAAATCCAATTAAAAATGGGCAAAGGAGCTGAATAAACATCTCTCAAAAGAAGACATACAAATGGGGTTGGCTGGTTAACTCACTTGGGAGAGCGTGGTGCCAGTGACACCAAGGCCAAGAGTTTGGATCCCCATACTGGCCAGAAACCAAAAAAAAAGAAGAAAAAATGCTCAGCATTACTAATCATCAGAGAAATGAAAATCAAAACCACATTGAGATATCATCTCACCACAGTTAGATTAGCTATTATCAAAAAGAAAATAACATGCTGGTGAAGATGAGTAGAAAGAGGAACGCTTTATACATTGCTGGTGGGATTGTAATTCAGTGCAGCCATTATGGAAAACAGTGTGGAGATTCTTCAAACAACTACAGATAGAACTACCACATGATCCTGCAATCCCACTACTGGGTATATACCCAAAGGAATGGAAATCATCATGTTGAAGGGATACCTGCACTCCCATGTTTATTGCAGCTCTATTCACAACAGCCAAGATATGAAAGCAACCTAAATACCCATCAACAGATGATTGTATAAAGAAAATGTGGTATATCTACACAATGGAATACTACTATGCCATAAAAAAGAGTGAAATTCTGCCATTCACAGCAACATGGATAAGCTTGGAGAAAATTATGGTAAGTGAAATAAGCCAGACATAGAAAGAAAATTACTGCATCTTATCACTCACATGTGGGAGCTAAAAAATATAAATAAATAAGTAAATAAACAGTTGAACCTTTAGAAAGAGAGAGTAGAACTGTGGTTACTAGAGTGCTAGAGGCAGGAAAATGGAGGGAGGAGGGAGGAAAGTGAGAGGCTGGTTAATGGAGGCAAAATTACGGCTAGATTAGGAAAAGCAAGTTTAGTGGTGTATAGTAGTGCAAGTCATCTATAATTAATAATAATTTACTGCATGCTATTCAATGTCTACAAGAGAGGAGATCAAATATTCATAACACAAGGAAATGATTAAGTTTTGCAATGATGAATATGCTAATTACCCTAATTTGATCATCACACATTGTATACATGTATTGAAATATTACTCTGTACCCCATTAATATGTATAATCAATGCATTTTAATAAAAAAATGTGTATACATAGCCAATCAGTACAGTTACTCAGGGTACTTATATAGTAAATGCAAAACCTCAAACTTACTATTTGGCAAGAAAAAATGATATATACATGCAGTAAAATAGATCATTTGGGAAGAAGAAATACTTCTTCCAGAGTTCTTTTTAAATATTTTAATTACTAAAGTTTGTAAGCTTTACATTGTTACATACTCATTTCCCTCCTCAAAACAACAGCAGCAACAATAGCAAAAATAAAAATAGGTAACTGCCCACTCTGAGGGACCACAAAAATAGTTGCCTGCTTATAAGTCAGCCCCATCTTCCGGCAACCTAGGAAACTTTGACTATAGGCTCTCACTGTCCTATTGTATTTTTGAAACTATAGACATAAATGATACTATCCCTACATATGTTTAGGACAAAAGAAACTGGGCTGAAGGAAAGATGTGGTCAAGGAGTGAAAAGTCTGCTATGCTTTAGCTGCACAATAGAGACACTCAAAGGAGTTTGTGAAGTACTTTGGATTCCTCGGACAAAACACTTTTCTCAGTATGGTTTTCACAGAGACCAGTAACAAGTCTTTATGCAACTTCCCTTCTCTGTCTCAGCAAACCGAAAGCAACAAACTCAAAAGCTATCTTTGGGAACAAGATAGGGGAAGTCAAACCACTTCAAAAGAACAAAAAGATGTTGTTTTACCATCTCTGCAACTATTTTAATTTTGGAGCAAATGACAGTTTACAAAGCTATTAAGAAAAACATTTTAGCAAAGACTCATGCTGATCAATGACATCCAGCTAAAAGATAAAATTGGAATATATTTCTCAGATTACTTTTTATGTTCAAAATTACGTGGGGAAATGCATTTTTGACTGCCTTTTGGCAATAAAAGAGCTGCAGCTTTTGGAAGTGCCATTTAGAAATGTCTTTAGCTTGACCTTTCAGTGCTAAATGAAACTTGTTCTAGGTAATCCAAAATAGATATTTTTTCCAATCTAATTTAGATACTGAACCACAATATGATCTGAATATCATGATTGTTCATATGTAATTATCAAAATGAGAATTACTCAGATATGATCATACAACTAAATTTCATTGGGTTAAATACTTCAGTAATTTGCAAAAATACTTATATTTGGATCTGTGTCAAGGTGCCTGCAAATTTAAGCATGAAGATAAGGTGAATTATAAACATACTTCAAGTACTATTGCTCAGTGCTCATTTTGTCATATCATTGATATGACATAATATCAGAGTCCAAAACCCTTCTCATATACCACAATTTAACTTTAACAGGAAGAATAGCTAAAGCGAATGACAGAACTGGGAGATATACTCTCACTTGATTCAATAAATTAGGTTGCTGAAATATCATACACACTTCCTTTGTGAGTTGGGTAATATTTATTTTTATTGAATTAAATGGTATATTTTGTCATATATTTTCACAAATGTTTTATTTTTATATTCTATGTATATATATATATATAAGTTGACATAAAAATGTACTAAGATATTCATATTTTAGAAGGTGCCCATCTAATCAATCGATGGAAAAAAGAATAATTTTGGAATGTAAAAATTTTTCTTATTTTATCAGCTTGATGCATCTAATTTTGCTTTGTAGGATTTCTTAAATCAAGGCAAATCTATGCTATAAACACAAATACTCACAGCCTCTAACACCCCTTTTCCTTTGGATGATACAGTTCCCATAAATTTCTCACCACTAAATTTTATCCCTTTTAACACTGTTGATCAATAACTTTCATAGATAAGTGAATCAATTAACTAAGGGTATAAAAATCTCAGTTAGACAGGAGGAACATGGTTTTTCTTTTGAGATTTATTGCACCCTGTGGTGAATATAGTTCATTAGAGTTTTGTAACTTTCAAAATTGCTGAGAGTCAATTTATAATGTTATTACCACAAAAAGTGCTAAGCATTTGAGGTGATAGATATGTTAACCAGCTTGATTGTATCTATAAGTCATAACATCACTTTGTACCCCATAAATATATATAATTATAACCATCAATTTACAATAAAAACAAAATTTAAAAAGTAATAAAATCATAAAGGTAAAATAAAATAAAATAAAATCACTCATATGTTTACTACCCTAAGGAAGAAAATAATTTTTTTATTTATACATTTTAAGCATTCTTAAAATGTGTATGAGTGTTTTTGCATGCATTCTCACTGACTTCCATTTTACAGGTAGGTAATTCTTAAATCTTTCACCCTCTCCAAATATGTAATAAAATCCAGTTTCCTTCCCCCTTGCCCTAGGTTCTGCTCTCTTTTCTTTATTCGTCCTCTGATTCTCTCATTTTCTCTTCTTCCATGGCTCTTCTGTTTTTCTCCTTTTCTTATTCTTAGTAAAACCTCAAACAATGATCCAATTTTATTATCTCCCTTGTTTCATCTCTGTTTCTCTTCACAGTCCTCTGTTTTCTCTTATTTAACTGCCCACACCATAAAATTAATTCAATAAGTAAATCATATCTGTGTGTGCATAATTAATTACATATTAATAGCAATTTTAATGATAGTTTAGTACAGAAGAAATGTCCTAACACTTAAAGCTTATGATTATAGAGTATTTTTAAATACTTTAAAATTATATACAGTCAGTTCTCATAATCTGTGATAGCAATGTTCTATAAAGTTACTGTGAAAACTGAGTTAGCAAATACTGAACCATGGCTCCTACAGAAAATCTAGGGTTCAGTTCCTGCAGGCTTCTGGTCACATTTTCATCAACCCATATATACATAACCTTGTTTTATGGTATTTCTGTTTAAAAATAATTTTGTTTAATATATTCTGTTGATTCATTAACATTGAACTCACAGCAACAGCACTATATAACTCATGACTGAAGTGAGCTTATCCAACATATACATGTTCTCTGTAACAGTATTCTTATACTTAGGAACACTAGACAGCACTTTAGCACTACACTTGGGGGCCATAAACAGTGAAACCACCAACAAAAAGCACAAAAATTGTTGAATAGACCTCAAGAAAGACACATGTTAATAGTATAAGAACTAAAGCTAGAAAGCATAGACTTGCTTGACTGCAGCTGGACCATACGCAGTGAGTAACACATTTTTCACTGCTCTATGCATGTCTGTGAATGACCACAAAAATGCCACAAGAACAGATTTTAGGGTTACAAATGAATTTTACTGGGTAGGCAAATTCACAAATACAGAATTGGAGAATAATGAGGATCAACCGCACTTTGGTTGCAAAGAAATATAACGTTATGATTAATAAAATGTTTGAGTGTAAAAACTTTAAGGTAATATTCTGTGGGGAAAATGGAATAAAAATTCAAGACCAAGGAGGAAAAAGAACTATGTATAATTTCTGACTCTTAAAGAAGAAATGTATTCTTGTCTTTTGTAACTGGATGATGATTATTATATACTATAGGATACATTCAAAAGACTAATGTGACTGATGTATTGGATAAGTTTAAAACTTTATACTTGAATTTGTGATGAAAAAATTTACTTATCAGCTTAAAAATGCATGAAGGCATGCAGAGTTGTTGAAAACATTTAGAAGGTCCATGACCATAGATGAAAAGAGAGCTGTGGGCCTGATTTTGAAGCTGAAGTCTTAGAATAGCTACGTGATATTGGACAAGTCAACTGTGTAATCTATCTCTCAGTTTCTTCGTATTAGGGGAACAAAACATCTATCTGAAAGTATAGTTCTAGACTTCAGTGAGATAATATAAGAAAATTCTATATGAAAATTATAAATTATAATTGTAATAAGTATTAATTATAATAACAATATAGCAGCTACATGATGCTAGAACATTGGTGATTCTAGGGTGCCTGGATGCCTACTGAACTGTAAAGGCATAAATAAAATTCGTATGGCTGTTTTTCATCATTTTTAAAGAACACCTAGTAGAAATTACACTTTATGCCTCTAAAAAGTCAACAAAAGCCTGAATAAAACACAATTTTAAAATTTTTTAGCTATGATTTTATCAACTGATCATAGCTTCTGAATTATGACTGTTATTATTAATTAGAATGGGAGGAAATTTTACTTATTACAGGCAGTTTGATAGGCCACAATTTTTAAAACATGGTTTGCTTGATGGTGGTGGGGAATAAAAGAGGTCCTTAATGATTAAAAGAACAGAAAGCCTTTATAACCAAGAGTTACTGTTTAAAATACAAGAGTCCTGCTGGGGTTTTGCCACATCTCCCACACAGAGAAAGCACCTGCAATTCTCTCCAACACACAATCCTATGGAAAATAATGCTTGGTGGGGCAAAGAGTAAGCTTTCTAAAATGTAAATGAAGACAAATCTGTAGCTATTTATAGCAAACAAAAAGCTGATGGCATGTAATTAATTGTACACAGTAATGAGAAGATGCTTTCTTTTTTTTTTTTTTTTCCGTAGCTCAAGAACATTCTAAGTCAGTCGCTTCCGCAGTCAGGGGAGACCGTATCACACACTTCCATCTGGCACATAGAAAATCATCCTTAGCTCCTTGTCCACATTATGCATCGTACTCCCTTGCAAACGTGACAGATCAACGTGACTGACAACAGATTGATCTAGCTACTTGCCTGCAGCAATGAAACTCGCTGGGACAAGAACACAGGAGCAGTGCAGAGCATTACAATGAAGCTTCCCAGTCAGAGGCCTGATGTTACTAATGCTTCTCCTTTGTCTTTGTTTGCCTTTTCTTCTGGAAACTCCTTAAACTTGCACCTGTTTCCATCGCAGGAATGCAGCAACGACATACCAACTTACTAGTTAAATACAGTCATTAATGCCATCGAGGGAGCTATACAATGACTATTAAGAAACTAAGTACTCTTCTGTCTATTCACACAGAACGCTTTATTAATGTCGCATTTAGGTCAAGTTTATTAAAGAGACAGACTAAATAAGAGCTCTGCCACAGAGCATCTATAGGCTCTGCCAGACTCATGGTTTGCACTTGAATAATAAGATCAGTGTTCATTGTTAATCACAAGTGATTATGCTACTTTGAAGGCCATATTAAATACACCACCAATCCCGGTATCACAATACTGAGCCCATGAGCCCTAGGCCTTATTTTTTTACTGCCACACATTTGAACATGAAGTCAAACTGATATGACCTAGATGAAAACAGCCCTTTTACATGAGGTTCCAACACCATATTTATTAATTTCTTCCTACAGATAAGGAGCTTGTACTACAGAGAGATTAGAGGGAATTTTCTAAGCTTCGACTGATTGTTATTAATATAAGAAAAAGTTAGAACACCTCAGCCACCATTCAATTCTTTCTTCCCAAGAAATACCCAGCCTCTTCCCTCACTATATCTACATAAAAGGCCCAAAATAAAGGTTTTTTAAAAGCCATAAGCTGGCTAGTTAGCTCAGTTAGTTAAAGTGTGGTGCTGATAACACCAAGGTCCAGGGTTTGATCCCTGTCTGGCCAGCCAACAATAAAAAAATATTTTAAAAAGCCATTAAAATAACCAAGGAGGGGCTTCTGGTCAAGATGGTGAATAGATGGTCCCCAGCATCACTCTCTTCCACAAATCAACCGATTTACAACTATAAAAAAGCAACAACAGCCAAGCTGGGGCCACTAGAGCTCAGGGTAAGAAGAGGGGAGACCTATGGAGTGCATGAAGGTGGGAGAAGACACGATCAGAGAAAGAAAAAATTGCTCAAGGTTTTCATGCTGCAGCTGCTTTAAGTCTGGAGCTGCTGAGCACATGGATCTGGAGCCACCAAAAGCCGCAGCTGTGCCCTTCAGATGAAGTTGCATGGAGGTGGCAGGGGAGAAGAGGGCCTTAGTGACCCCCAGGCCAGCAAGACCACAAATAGGGTTCCCATGGACCCACACTAGGAGCCACAATAACTGAAAAAACGGAGCCACTCAGAGGCCAGTGAATCATCACAAGGGAACAGTGCACAGCCAGTCCCATGGGAAGTGTTTGCAGCATGGGCAGTGGGGGAGAGGGGCCCCCTGGGGGAACACTGGGGCATGGCAAGGACAGCTGACTGGCACCCCAATCAGCGAAGGAACATTCAGAGGAGACTGGTCAGGAATATAGAATTGCATGTGGTACAGTTTGATCAGAAGACTCAGGCCCAGACCAGAGTTTCTATACAACCCAGGTGCACCAGGTCTCTGGAGAGCCAGAAGTACCTATAAGGTCAACCATTAAAACCTGAGCTGCACAAAAAGCCTTCCCTAGGGAATCGGCAGCAAAGCAGCAATTTAGCTAAACCACAGAGCTGAAATACTGGTCCCTATGGTAAGTTCCCCCATTTTAGAAGTAAGCAAAGGACAAAAAATTAGTTCCAGCCTAGGCACACTGCCAGCACCTTGGGGCCTGCTCGGGACCTAAGGTATGGAGATGGGGCCCAAACACCCCTCCCACAATCAGGCACACCACCAGCACCAGGGAGCGTGCCAAAAACATCACTTCCATGGGAGTGGCCCACCACAGCCACCACGATAACGGTGGCTGCCACGAAAGAGGCTAGACACTACAACCACCACACAGATAGTCTGCCAGCTACTGGAGTGCATCAACACAAGCGGAGTCACCAGCAGAGACCAAAGAAATGAAGAGGATGTCTCTCTCCATAAAGCCCATTCCAGAGTGACAGAAGAAGCATCTGCTCTACAATAATATTGGGAGACCTGAACACACCTCTCAGCCTTCTACAGATCATCTAGGCAACAAATCAACAGAGTAACCATTACTCTTTCAGAAGGAGAGAAGAAATCTAGGGTCATCAGAGGAGGGAGGGGGGATATGGAGAGATTGAACAAGGGGCATAAAAAATAAGTACAATTTGTAACAATATATATGCTAGCAATATTGATTTGATCAACATATGTCAATGTTGAACCCCAAAATATGTATAATCAATTATGATTCAATAAAATAACCAAGGAGCCAAATAATACTAATATTGTAACTGTTTCAAATTTCTAAGGCACTGACCTCAGGAAGTCTTAAGTTTGCTCTATCCCTGCAGATCAAAGCTGAAATGAGCAATAGCAATGAGACTTGGTATGTGTGGTCAGAAGAAGCAATGTGACCACATCTATCAACAGAGCTTGGTCTGGATAACAAAGTAGAAAGTTTTGCACATCTTAAAATTGGCTGATTGTTAACGCATGTGAACAATTATCTTTTAAAAATCAATCACACAACAAACCTATTCCTTATTTTGCACACGATAGCCCTTCACCTTTACAGCTAACAATTATTCCTTTTTTCTTTATCATCCCCAATTTTTGCCTTGTGCACAGCAAATCTTTCCCACTTTTTCAGCAATTATTTATATGATTGGGTTAATAGATCCTTCACTAGTCTATATACCCTTCTCCAAATTGTCAATGTTCCTTTTATTTATTTATTTTATTTTATTTTTTTCCTTTTTGTCTTTTTTCGTGTCCGGCAACGGACCACAACTCTCAGTGTCGCGCCCGTACCGGACCAGGACCGGCAATGGAATCGCAACCCTCCATGCTGTGCCCGCCCCTCGCTCAGCCAGTGAGCGGGAACCGGTCTGTATGTGGGATCCGAAC
>NW_007730529.1:30143-30880 GCF_000696425.1 Galeopterus variegatus
GCCGGTCCCCGGTACGGGTGCGACACCAAGGGTTGCGATCCTGTTACAGGTCAGCAAAAAATAAAAAGACAAAAAGGAAAAAAATAAAAATAAAATAAATCAAAAAAAACACACAAATACATTAACATAGTTCCTTTTATTAAAACCCCATTTTGGCTTCCCATTACACTTAGATTAAAACCCAAGCTCCTAATACACAGAAGCTTATCAAATATTGGTGGAATGGATGCATGAGTTCATTGATATTTGCTTATTGTATAAGCTGCTTTGGGAGGAGCCAGGTGCACAAATCTTCACCATTTCAGTCACCAAAATTCTTGTGCAGGCCAGGTGAAGGAATGAATGTCCTTTAACCCCTGCTTTGAGCAGACTGGAGATTGAATCCTGGCTCTTCCAGTTACATGGACTTGCCACAAGCTACTCAGTCTCTGCCTTGGCTTCCCTTTTATAAAACGTAGATAGTAATGATGAATTCATAGGTCTGTTATGGAAGATTAAATAAAATTACCTACATAATGCATAAGAACACACATGATCCATGAAGGGCGATGTGTGTCTATTCCTCCAAGGCCTTAATTAGTACTTGGGAACTGGTAGTTAGGGGTCTTTGCTGAATGCTCTGAACAAGTGATCAGTTTCAGTGAACGTGTCAAAGGCCCAGCATGGTGTCTGAGAAGTCAGAGAGGCATAATAACATGAGTTTCCCTTTTCCAACCCCTCCATGTCAGATAGAAAAA
>NW_007730529.1:32164-33176 GCF_000696425.1 Galeopterus variegatus
CCCTAAACTTCATCTCAAAGGTCCCTGTGGTAGTGATGGCCTAAAGCTGATGCCAGGCACCAAGTGACATCTCAGTTGGGAGGATAATAAAGGTTTATGGGAAGGGGTTGATAGGGTCATTCAAGACATCTAGTGCCCTTTTAAATATTATAGATTATCTAGAGACATATTGAATCATTTAGAAGTCTTCAAGCTGTCCATGATTGAGTGTGGAAGAGTAGTGTGAAAGAATTTTTTGCTAAAGAAGTTGACTATTGTACCTTTAGTAATAAGGTTTATGATTCTGAATGCAGTTTTAGCTTTTTAAAGTTTTCTCCCTCCTGTATACTTTAACCATTTCAATCCTCTTTTTCTTCCCTTCATTATAACATGTACTTCTGCAAGAGGAAGAAAGGAAAGCTGTGATCTTTAGAGAGAGTACTTGATAAGAAAGATTTATATGAAGTAGAAAAATATTTAACCAAACATACATTTAGTGTGACTCAAATGGATGCCAAGCCCAGTTCTCTCTGATGTATGCATGCCATCTGGCTCAGCAAGGCAAAGGAATCCATAACCTTTGTTAGGATGATAAAGGACAGGCTACACAGCATGGTAGATATTGGCAGCTTTGAGACTATGTTGTCATTAAATAAATATCAATTTTTTTAAAAAGTGTTGTAAAAGCAATACGAATATGAAGTTACTGTAAGACAAGTAAAACAGAGGATGTCTTGACCATATGCATGAATAATTTTATGTAAGTATAATCACAGCAGAACACACTTTAAATTTTTCATAAAATATATATATAAATATCTAATGAACATTTTTCCAAGTGGCATTCATAACGATCATACTTGGTTATCACATAAGATCCACGAAGTAGATGAACCTTAATTTATGCAATTCACCTCTTCTCATAGACAATTAAGACTGTTTCCATCACATCCTTATTTTGAGTGATATAAGAAATAATACGTGAAAACAACATTAAAACTTTTCTGTAAATTCTTTTCTTTTTTTTTTTTTT
>NW_007730529.1:33752-37277 GCF_000696425.1 Galeopterus variegatus
TTTTTTTTTTTTTTGCTTTTTAAAAATATTTTCTTTTATTTTATCATACTATACGGGGGAGAAGATTTTCAGGTGGAGGTGGTAGGGTTTGGAGGAACAGGCATTATCAGTCTTATCCTGTTTTTCACAGATCCTCTCTAATGTCTTTTTTTGTTTTATTTTATTTTATCTATCATTGTACATGTTTATAGGGTATAGTTTGTTATTTCAATACATGCATATATTGTATAATGATCTAATCAGAATAGTTAGCATATCTAACACTTTAACATTTATCATTTCATTGTGGTTATAAAATTCAAGATCTTCTTTTCTGGCTATCTTGAAATATACAATACAATATTATTAGCTACTGTTATCCTAGAGCACCAGAACTTATTCTTCCTATCTGACTATACCCTTGGAACTTTGTGCCAGTCTACCAACCTTCCTCAGGCCCCCTTTCCCCCTCCTTTTCCCTGCCTCTGGTAACCACTGTTTTACTCTCTATTTCTCGCTTTATTTTTCTCTTTTTAATTTATTCTTCTTAATTGACATATGAAAATTGTATATATTTATGGAGTACAATATGATATTAGGGTGCATTCATACTGTGTGCAATGATCATATCAGGGTGCTTAGTACATCCATCACCTCCACCATTTGTCACTTCTTTGTGTTAGGAACATTCAGCATCACCTCAACCACCTCAACCTCAAAGATACACAGTACTTGGTTGTTAACTGTAGTCTCTCTCTGTTACTATAGAGCACCAGATCCCATTCTTCCTCCCTCTCTACTATTTTGTATCCACAGACCACACTGTCTCCATCCTTCCTCCCCCTTTCCCCAACCAGTCTCTACTAATCACTATTCTACAACCTACTTTTATGAAAGCAACTCTTTTAGTTTCCACATACGAGTGAGAACATGAGGTATTTCTCTCTGTGCCTGGCTTATTTCACTTAACATATTTTTCTCCAAGCTCATCCATGTTGGTACAAATGGCAGAATTTCATTCTTTTTTTGGCAGCTGGCCAGTATGAGGAGCCAAACCCTTGACCTTAGTGTTATCAGTACCATGCTCTCCCGTGTAAGCCACTGCATTCGCTTTATAAATGTTCCAAATTCATTTAAAATTATTTATTCATTTATCCGACTAATGCTTATAACTTGTTACTTTGTTCAATGTTTTGTGCTGATAGAAACACTTGTCCAAAAAAGGGTTTCACTATTCCTCATTGCTGTTCTTTAATGACTATTCTCATTTAATAATGTCATGAAACCTGCAATATCAAGAAGCTTGAAGATTATATTTACTCCCTGTTCTCAAGTTTCCCTTTGTTTTAGTCTATTCTAACTTCCATTTTAAAAATACTGTATTCTGGATGGCTTAAACAACAGAATTTTTTTTTTTTTTTTTTTTTTACTTCTGGAGCCTGGCAAGTCCAAGATCAAGGATCCAGCAGATTCAATTTCTGGTGAGGGCTCACTTCCTGGCTTGCAGAAGGCAGCCTTCTCACCTGGTCCTCACATGCCTATTCCTCTGTGCTTGTGGGGGAAGGAGGAGCATGGGAGCCCTCTCTGGTGTCTTATATGACACTAATTCTATAAGATCAGGACCTCATCCTTATGACCTCATTTAACCCTAATCACTTACTTAAGGGCCTCCTCGCTAAACACAGCCCTAACCATCAGGGTTTCAACATATGAATTTTGAGCAGGAGTGCACAAATATTCAGTCCATAACATTCCACCCATATGTAGGATAGTCGTATCACATTAGGCAGAATTATGACCTTGCTATTGTCTTCATTTGAAGATTAAGTACAGTTCACAACAACCTTACTGGGCCATCAGGTGCCTGGGTATTTGGTCAAACAATATTCTGGGTGTTTCTGCGAGGATGTTTTTTGGTGAATTTGACATTTAAATTGATAGACTGAGTAAAGCAGATTGTTCTTCCTAATGTAAGTGGGTTTAATTCAATCAGTTGAAAGCCCAAGTAGAACCAGAGGTTGACTCTCCCATGAGTAAAAGGAAATTTCTCCTGCTTGAGTGCCTTTAAGCTGAGAAATTATTTTTTTCCTGCTTCCAGGCTCATACCAAAGCATCATCTCTTCCTGGGTATTGACCTTTGGACTGAAACTATACCATCAGTTTTCCTGGGCTTCTAATTTGCTGACTACAGATCTTGAGAATTGTCAGCTTCCAGAATCACATAAGCCAATTCCTTGTAATAAATCTCTTTCTTTCTACATATACATATATATATGTGTGTGTGTGTGTTCTATTAGTTCTATTTCTCTGAGGAACTCTGACTAATACACCTTTCTTTTAGAACAGATTTAAGCATCCTCAAGCTTAAACTGAAACATACTTTATTTAAGAAGCAGTTTTGCAAGTCTAACTGCGGTTTTCAGTTAAAGTTTATTCCCTGTTTGAAATGCTCCTTCTTTCAGTAAATTTCCATAACTAACTTCCATTCTGCTTCTCCTATCTGCCTTTAAGAACACGCCTCTAGCATATGTCAGGAGTTGTGTGCCTGAGGTTTCTTTTCAGGATCACTGAGGTTAGCTTGGCCCAGCACGAACCAAGATGGGCTGGCTGAGCATCCAGACATCTCTACTGAGACTGCATGAATGTCTGAACTTTGAGGTCGGAAAGCCTAGTGCTCCTCCCCCAGATCCTGTTGAGGCAGCCACCTTCTGAACACACAGATGGCCTGTGTCAGCACAGATCATTGCAGGACCCCTTCAAACTCTTTATCCAGTCATGATCGCCCATGCCTTGCACTGCCCGTAACCATTTCCCCATGAATGTGCCACCTTCACCATTGTTGGCAAGACAAATCTGAGATACAAATTTCCTGCCTTCTCACAATGGAGGCCTTGTGAATAAACCTTTCTCCACAGCAAAGACATGTGCTTTGTGATTGGCTTTCTGTGGTGTGTGGGTAAATGGACTGCACTCAGTCTGGTAATATTAGTAACTCAAATTAAAACAAAATGCCACTGTCCTGGGATCGATAAAATTCTAGATGCATAAATGTTTAGCTCTGAAGTAGAATCACCATTGATATTTCAGAATTTGACAGAGATCTCTTAAAGTTCAAGTCACCCACTTCATTTTACCTATATCAGGAGCCTTAAATAATTCTAATAAAGTGTCATGATCAGAAGCAACCTTCTTAAACTAAGATAAACCTCAGCTTTGGGCGTGTGCAAAGCAACAAATGTACTTTGTTCTGGTGCTTCAGGCACAAACGCTAAGAATTTATCCCCCTCACTATCCCAGTGTAATAGCAAGGCTTAAAAAATTATATATCTATATCTATCTACATAGAGATGTACAGGGGTGTGTGTGTATGTTGTGTGTGAGAGAGAAACAACAACAGAAACATGAATTAGAAGCATATTGTTTGTTCATTTCCATATCAAGAAAGAGATAAATGTTACATTTGTTCTGTATTTTAGACTGAAAGCAAGAAAGCACCCTTTGTAAAGACAAGGATCAACTTTTTTAAAAAACCAAGAGAGAAAGGGG
>NW_007730529.1:38225-41487 GCF_000696425.1 Galeopterus variegatus
CATTATGTGGTATTTTGGAAAAGAGATGGTAGCAAATATATTCTGTTCTCAACCAATACAACCCACCCACAGGCCCACATCCTGTGTCATACACAAATATACACATCCACATTGTTAGAATAGGGATTAGAACCTTAAGAATTAACTTGGAAAAGTTTTCTACTTCTTAATTGTCACCACATTTATTTACAAAATAACATATTTTATTATTACACAGCATCTCTTAGCAATATGAGAAAGATTTCAATATTCCATTTTACCTAGATGTCTAATTAAAAGGAAGAACTGAGTTCTTTCTTTATCACTTTTAATATAATCATCATCATTGTCATCAATCATCATCACCTCTTTAAAGGGGAGCAGTAGGGAGTATTGTCTAGTCTGCACAACTTCCAGAAACATTTGGGTTAATTTAACCACAGACTCGTAATGTTGAAAACTATTCATTTTTTTTCTCTTTCCTGTTAAAAAAAAATATTTAAGGTAGAACTCAAATTCACAGGTTGAACTTAACCAGTCATAGAGATTGAAAAGTGACAGTGAGTCTTCTTTTGGCTTCACTTGCTTATATCCTTGGCTGTACATCAAAAACACTCAAGCACTCAATTTTGCCATCATAATTCTATAATAATGTGGCTTGTAGTATTGATTTTAGTAAACAGACCCTAGAGAGCCTAATAGATTGTAGAGATTTTGTGAATGATAAGTAGCATCAGTTGGTCATGTCTTAAAGAGTAATAAATGTCTGAGCCAACTCCCTTTAGCTTTGTGCATGCAGCATCTCCTCTTTGCATGATGCCGGCTTTGATGGAAGTGGAATTGACTGATTAAGAGCTCAGAGGCTTCCAAGCTCTGACCACCAAAGTGGGAACCTGACTCTGCCAGTACCTGGTGTCCTGGGAAATATTTATTCCTTCCTTCATTCAAAAACATTAATAAATAACTCAAAAATATTTTTTGAGTACTGACAGTCTGCTAGACACTATATTTTTTACACGTGTATAGTTAGGTTTATTAAAATCATTGTTTTCTAGGCACTATTTTAAATGCTTGTGAAACAACAAAGACCAGAACTAAGCTCCCTGCACTTCTGAAGTTTATATGCCAACAGAAAGAGAGAGAGAATAAACAACAGTTACTAAAAAAGTAAGTAATAATACATGGTTAGAATGGGTTAAGTGTAATGGAGGGAGAAACTATTAAGTGCAGTGCAAAGGATAGCAAGGTGAAGAGTTGTCATTTTAAATAAGCTAGTTTGGGTAGACCTTACTAACATCTTAATTAAAAGGTGAAGTGGGTGATGGATTTAGCCATGGCTGTAGAGTTCAAGCCATTCATGCTAGAACAAAATAAGCTAAGAACAAACTAGTAGGAGAGGAAGCCAAATAGGTAAAGGCGGGAGATTGAGCATGCAGATCATATAGGGCATTGAAGGACATTGTAAGCATTACATTCTGGGAAAAGATGGGAGGTAGGGGTCACTGCATGGATTTGAGCAGAGGAGTGTCATAATCTGACTATTTAAAAGGATTACTCTAAAAAAATGGATTACTCAAGTTTCTGTTTTAAGAATAGACTGGGAAGATTGGAAACTGGAAGATCTGTTAGGAGGCTATTTCAGTAATCTGGAGAAATGCGGTGCTGCTTGTGCTAGGGAGGGAGAGTGAGACATGGTCTAATTCTGGATATATTTTAAAAGTAGAATCAGAAAGATTGAATGTGAGGCTTGAGAGAAAGAAAAGGATAAAGAATGACTCCACCTGGATTGAGAAGCTGTGTGACAGAACAGTGTTGCTGTCAACTGAAAGTGGGGAGGTTGTAGGTGGAGCAGGTCTGGGAGCACAATGAGTTCAGTTTTGGACCTACTAATCTTAAGGTCAATGTGTGACATCTTTAAGTGAGTATGACAAGTAAGTAATTGGATATATATGTCTGGAGGTTGGGAGAGAGGTCTAGACTGTAGATATTCAATTGGGAATGATTGTCATCAAGAGATCACCAAAGGAGTGCATGCATATAGTAAAATAAAGAAGACAAAGGACTGAGCCATGTGCTACTTCAGCATTAAGAGGTTAGGGAGAGGAGGAGGATTCAGCAAGAGGAGACTATAAAGGAAAAGGTTGTGAGGTAGGAAGAGAACCAGGAGAGTGTGGTATCCCAGAAGACAAAAGAAGAAAGTATACTAAGGAGAAGAGACTGAACAATTCCCAATGTTGATGAAAATTCAATTAAAATGAGAAACGAGAATTGACAACTGAATTTAACAACAGGAAGGTTACTGGTGACTTTCACAAGAGCACTTTAGGTGAAGTGGTAGGGGTAAAAATCTAACTGGAATTGATTTAAGAGTGAAAGAAAGAGAGAATAATTGAAAGCAATAGAAACAGTGAGTGCTAACAACTATTGTGGAGAGTTCCTGGAAAAGGGGTGTAAAGAAATAGGTCTTTAGGAAAAGTTTTTGTTTTGTTCCCTTCCCTGTGTGTTTACAGAAAGAGAAACAGGTTTGTATGCTAATAAGAATGTTTCAGTAAAAAGTAAAAATGGACAATGTAACAAAGAAGGGGAGATGCTGGAGCAATGTCTTTGAACAGGTGAGTGAGAGGGGTGAGAGAGGGGAGTAGTAGACTACTGGCAAAACTGGTTTAAGACTGTGGATAGGTCATTTGTGTTAACAAGGGAGAAAGCAAAAATGAGAGTTCAGGCTTTGGTAGGGGGATAAATGTGCGAACAGTAGTCAATGTAAGGCCTGGCCTGAGTGCTTCCACTTTTTAAGTGAAGTAAAAATGGCCATCAGCTAAGGGTAGCTTGGGGAAGGTGATGTTGGGGTTTAAGGAGAGAAAAAGTCTGAAGTAATTATTCAGAGACTGTGACAGTGAACCTACTGGGAAAATATGATAAGAATGCCAAGCAGCATTAGGTAGAGTGGAGGGCTATACCATTGGAGGAGATAACTCCAAGAAATGGAAGTGAAGGTATTAGAAGCTTCAAGCATTTTGGAAAAAAATAATTATTATAACAGGAGTAATAGCAGAGAGTTCTAGTTAGGCAGAAGCTAAAATTATTGGAAAATAAAGGGAAATGCTTTAGGAATGTGAAGATGAAAGGAACAGTAACTGGTAATGGGTAATATAATCTAACAGCGTGAGAGTTAAAGAGGGAAATTTTTAGAAAAGAAAAAGTAAGAATGGTCTGAAAACAGTAATGGAGAGCAAAGAGGGCTCCCATCCTATCTCAAGGCCTGATAGGGTCTTGGAAGTAAAGA
>NW_007730529.1:42187-43790 GCF_000696425.1 Galeopterus variegatus
ATGGAGAGCAAAGAGGGCTCCCATCCTATCTCAAGGCCTGATAGGGTCTTGGAAGTAAAGAAAACCACCTTTTAGGGTGAATATGGAGAAGGCAGTGTCCTCTGGGACGGACCAGATTTCTGTTCCAGCAAGCAAAAGACGGGTGTTCAGAGAAATGGGTAAGGTACAGAAAGGTTTGCAAATAATGAACTGTGATTTTCAGAGAGCATAGTGAAGGGATTTCAGAAGTTGAGGAGGAAGGAGAAGATGACGTCATAGAAGATGTATAGGTGCATATGAGAATTAGAGTATGGGATATGAAAGGCTCATAAGGGAACCAGAGCTCTAATGGTGAATATCATGGATAACGATTGTAATGAGATTATTCCTGTGAATTCAAAGGAGATAGTGTTGTGATAGAGTATTGGAGGATAGGGAATGATAGAATAAGTACATGCCCACCATCCAAAACCAATCCATCAAATCTGGCTTCTGCACCACAACTCCACTGAGACTTTCCTGTCAAGATCACCAGTGATGACCATAGGCCTAATCCCATGAGCGCCTCTCAGTCCTCATATCACTTGCTCTCCCACCAGCATTTAACAGAGTGAAATTCTCCCTCCTCTACAGAATCTCCTTTCTCTGCTTCAGCAATACCACTCTCTCCAGGGTGTTCTCCTATTTTTCTAGCCATTGTTTCTCACCCTCCTTTGTTGTCTTTCTCCTTTATCTTGACCTAAGTGTCAGAGTTTCTCAGATTCTTCTTCGGTTGATTTCAGTGATTGAAATACCATCCACGCCATACCTTACCTCTGAGCTCCAGACTAACTTGTTCAGTTACCTACTTAACCAAAACAGCTACAACTGGATGTCCCTCAGATATTCCAAACTTTACATGGCTAAACAAGAACTCTAGATTTTCTCTCACAAAACATCTCTGCCACTAACTCTACTCTTCCTCACTTCAGTGAGCAACACTGACCTCTACCCAGTTGCAGAAGTAAAAAAACTAGGAAATGTACTTGATTCCTCCTTCTCCAGCAGTACCCATATCCAGTGCATAATTAAGTCCTGTTAACTAACACAGTCTCTAAATTATCTTGCAACTGTCCACTTCTCTGGGAGATTCTCTGTTACCACATTAAGCCAGGCCCCATCCTCTCTTTGCCACCTGGCTAGTCTCCCCATATCCGTCCCTGCTTTCTTCAAATCTATATATCACATAGCACCAAAAATAAACTCTTAAAATGTAAGTCAAACCATATTACTCCCTTGCTTGAAATTATTCAAAATAATAGTTCCAGATTTTTTAAAAGTTGAATTTATTTATAATTTATTTCTGTTGTGGGACTGGAAAAGGACTTTTAATCATGGCATAAAACTTAGATATCATAAAGAACAGCTTGATACATTTGACTCCTTGAACCAAAATCCTGGGTAACAAAATAACATGCTTGCAAAACTCATTTGTTACTATATAACCAGGCATATTTTCCTTAATTACAAATTAATCATTTCACAAGGAACTCAATTAAATCAATAATGAAAAGAATGACTCAGAAGAAAAATGGTTAAAATGTATGAATAGAGTCACAAAAACACAAATATAAAAAACTTAAAA
>NW_007730529.1:44219-49458 GCF_000696425.1 Galeopterus variegatus
CAAAAACACAAATATAAAAAACTTAAAAACCATAAGAGAAAGAATTCAATCCTATTCACAATTCGAGGAAATTCATTTCAAAAGACAATGAGATATCATTTCTACTTACCAAATATGCAAAAATTAAACATTTACAGATACATGGGGTCTTAAAAGTTTATGGAATGATTTGTATTATCTTTTAATTCTATTTTCCATGAACTTTCTGAAGTACTCTTGTAACCGGTATGCAGGAGAGTGTAGGGAAAAAAAAAAGCATTCTCATAATCTTACAGGGAGTGTTTTTAAATTTGTGAAGTCATTCTGGGAGAACAATTCAGCACTCTCTCTGAAAAGTTTTAAAACACATAATAATATTACTCAATAATGACACTTGCAAAAGTGTACCAAGTTTTACATACAAAGATGTCTGTAATTGAATTGTTTACTATAACAAAAATAGATAATTCATAAAAATATCAATAAAAAGTTGACTGGTTAAAAAGATCATACATTCATAAAATAGAACGTTATGCAGCTTCTATGAAGAATGAGATGTTCTCTAGGTGAGAACGACAGCATAGACAGTCCCCAGAGTCACTCTCCCCCACAACCGACCAGTTCACAACTATGAAAAAGCCAAGACTGCCAACCTGGGACCGCTGGAGCTCAGGGGAAAAGGAAGAGAGACCCTCAGAATTTGTGAAGGCAAGAGAAGCTGTGGCAAAAGGGAAAAAAGACTTCTCTGATCATTCCAAGCCCCGTTTGTGCCAGGGCGAGTCCAGTGAGGGGCAGGAATAAGCTGCAGCACACGGAGCAGGAGTCAGCAAAAGTCACAGGTGAGCCCGTTGCATGAAGTTGCTCAGAATCTGCAGGAGATAAGAGGAACTCAGAGTGCACCATACCAGTTCCACACCAGCAAGACCACTGACAGGGTTCCCAAGGACCCACATAGGAGACAGGAGCTCTGGCCAACCAGAGAAAGGAACCATCCAGAGGCCAGTGAGTCATTGCAAGGGACCCACTATGACCCACTTCTACAGGAAGTGTTTAGTGTCCAGGGGAGAGGCTGGCCCACTGGAGGAACACTGGGGTGTAGGGTGGGCAGCTGATCTCCCTTCCAATTGGCACAGGCTCACTCAGTGAATGATTAGGGTAATAGAACTGCAGGGGGGTGCAGTTTACTGGAAAGACTCAGTCCCAGGCCAGAATTTCAACACAGTCCAGGTGTATCTGACCTCACAAGATCTGGAAGTGATTAAAAGGCCAACAATGAGCATCTGATCCACACAAAAAGCCTTCCCCAGGGAATCAGCAGCAAATCAGCAATTTAGTTCAACCACAGAGCTCAAGTGCTTGTCCCCACAGGGAGTGCCCCCAGTTTTGGAATTAACCAAAGGACAACAAATAAATTCCAGCGCAGAGTTTAAGTGGTGGTGGTAGCTAATAATCCACCATGGAACTAAATCAAAACAAGCAAAAACAGAGGTCTGTACTGTACTGTACTGTACTGTATCAGACAAAGCTCTGATATTAACCAATAAAGATTGAACACTGCCAAAGAACACCTATAAAACCTAGGAGAGGCAGCGGTCTCCTCAAATGCCCAGGCATCACATAAAGACACAAAGATCAAGAAAGGCAGAGAAATATGACACCATCAAAGGAAACAAACAAAGAACCAGCAACAGACCCAGAGGAACAGCAGATTTATGAAATGTCTGACAGAGAATTCAGAATAACCCTCTTAAGGATGTTCAGGGAGGCGCAAGAAAATATAGGTAGAAAATTAAATGATACCTGGAAAACAATCCAGGGGCAGAATAAGAAACTTGACAAAGGAATTGAATCAATTTTTTAAAAAAAACCCAGAAATTCTAGAAATAAAGTATACATTATCTGAACCGAAAAAAAGTTGATAGAAAGCTCCAATAGCAGACTTAATCAAATAGAGGAAAGAATCAGTGAGCTCAAAAATAGAATATGTAGAATTATCTAATCAGAGGTGCAAAAAGAAAAAAGAACAAGAAAAAATGAAACAGAAATACAACAAATTCCCTCAAGGAAAATAACCTCCACATAATTGGCATACCCAAAGGAGAGGAAAAAGAGATGTAGAAAGCATATACGAGAAAATAATGACTGAAAGTTTCCCAAGTATGGAGAAAGATGACAGCATCCGGATAATGAAGCTTAATGATTTTATTAAGAAAAAGAGATAGTTCAAAATAGGCAAACATTAAAAATTTCTTTTTAACATTAGTTTCCTGATCTCCTTCTCTCCTCCCTTTATGCTGTTTCTTATACCTTCTATTGATAAACAAGAGTGTCAAGACTTTCGGTTTCTTTTGTGTTGACCTTTGAATTTAATTCAGCCAGCTAATCTATAACCTGCCTCAAACTACAATTTGTCTCCCTAATTCCAAGTGATGCCTCTTTTACTGCATTTGACTGAAAAATAATACCACGTAAACGGTCCCCAAGAAAACATTCCTGACTTAGAATGAGGATTTGTCAAGGTAGAATTCAGAACTGCAGTTATATATTTTGCCAATTTCCCTCTAAACTATGACAACTAAATTGCTGAGAATCAATTTTATTTCCCACACTTGGTCAGAATAGATTACAAATGAATAAGAATTTAGTCACATATGTGCCGTGATCAATCTTATTAAATAATTCAGACTTTCACAGTATCCCAGAGCTCTACCCATTTGTCAATGCTATTACACAAACACGCCTGTGTGCACACACATATACATGCACACACACTGAATAAAATGTAGCCACACCTCAAAGGGACAGGTATATTTCTTTGCAAATTCCTGGGAAAATAGTATGAGTTAGATGAACTTACAATCACGCTGAGCTCAAACAATAAGTATAGAAATACTTAGTCTTTCTTAATCAGTTCCTTATCTTTCCAGATGAGGTCAATAGTATCTAACTTACGGAGTTTTGTAGGGATCAAGTGGTAATCAAATAGCAAGTCTTATTACCGAAATACCAATTAGCCCAGAACCTGGCATGTGTCCAATATTCAATAAATATTAGCTTCTTTGATACATTATCTCCCCACCCATCCTCTACAGAAGACCAATACGCATTTCCACTGGCCACATCAACATAACATGTGTGGTTTGGGGTGGGGAGGAGAGTGGTAAGAAAAGAGGTAAAGAGGGAGACAATCACAATGATTTTTTATTCTTCCTGTAGAACTGTTTTTCATCCTTGGTACTTGCTGCCTGTGCTCACTCTACTCTGGCTTGTGAGAGTCTTTTCTTAATAGCTACACCTTCCAGATATATGACATTCTGACAAGCCAACGGGATATGGGCAGATTTTTACATGTTTGGCTTAACCCAAAGAAATAAGCCATTACACATTTAGCTTTTTATTACAATGCTCTCTATATAAAAGAAATCCCCCCTCCATCTTCAGCAGGTATGAGTGACTTACTTGAGAATCTGGGATAGGGTAAAAATCAAGGTGTAAGGGTGTACACAATGGTGTAAGGGTCAAAGTTGGGTTGCAGGTCTGAATGGAGCATAGAGCACAAGTGTTTTTTGGCGCTGCTTGGTAACACCATAAGCTTAAACTTGATTATTGTTTTTAAGGTTATGAATATATATATTATCAAACCAGACATATCAACAGGCCTGCTTCAGCAATTCCCATCAAGACTATAGATGTCAACCTTGTGGCAGCCCCATGATCACCATCACCGCTGCTGTTGACCTCTCCGCACCAACATCTTTGACCACAGATCTCAAATAAGAGTGGAAGAATTGTCTCCTTTACCAGCCTTCCAAAAGGGAAGCCTGGTTTCTTAATTTTACAGCATTTTGGGTTAGGCTGAAGTCACTACCATTTAAATGACATATCATCAAGTCTTATTCAAGTCTTATTCAGAAGGCAGCATAGTAATTGCACCTCTCTGGAGTTTACAGGTTGGTTGCATCATTGACGGTTCCCTCTCCCATACCAATTCATTCAAAAACCTCGGCACCCGTGTTTTAGAGTTCCTCCGTCAGTCAAGTTTATATACCCTCATGCAAATAAGAGTCTCCGTAGATCCCTCTATTTTCCCAGAACTCCTGAGGCAGGAATTCAGATAATAATTCACCTGCTGGGATTCCTACTACCCAAAATATCAGCTACAAAACTTTTAAACTCCACAAGGGAGGTAATGCCAAAATTTGGATCTTGTCAAATGTCATTGCAACTTTGCCTGATTTTTTTTGTGCAAAATATGAATATAATTAGTAATTAGTGTTTGAAGTTTCTCTTTGTCTATGTAAAGCTTCAGCTCAAAATATTTTAGTATCTGTTCTTTCCTTTAGCAATGCTAAATGAAGCATTGCAAATTTAGCTTTACACATAATTTAAAAAAAATAAATCCTGAAAGAATATAATTATTTTAATTAAATTTTATAAAGATTATAACTGCTTGAGAAATGAAAAATAATTACAAATACTGTCACTAATATTTTTGGCTAACAAAATACAACAACATAAAACAGGCTAAAACCTGTATATAAGTGCATTTAATGTAAATGAATGATTTCCTATAGAGATTATGCATATTTATTTTCATGACACCTTTCTACTTCAGAGCCCTCCCTTAGTGATAATAATTTACAAATAATAAGAGGCCAAATGAGGTGTGGATGGTACTTAGTTTTAACTTAGAGGTGGCAGAGCTGTGTCAGATCACCTGGGCAAATGGTATTAGGTTTCTTTTCATTCTTGACTGCATTGATGTATATTCCAGTCCTTCACAGTGTCTCTTTTGAAGTGCACTCTTCCCTTCTCGTAGGACCTCTTGGGTCCCCTGCAAAACATATAAACTCAAATATACACAACCCTCCCATAATTAAACACACCTCGTTGAAGTCCTCTGCCCTGCAATAATCACTTCATATTTATCCCTCTCACCTGAAATTTCAACCCAACACCTGAAGGAACCAGACAGATCTGAATTTGAATTTGATCTCTAAAGATATTTTTACTTAACATTCCCTGATCATAGTGTTAATATTTCTGAGTTTGTTTTCACACCTTTAAAACAATGGTGATAATACTTATTTCATAGTGAGCCTGTGAGGATTAAAAAGGCTAGTGCATGCAAAACCTCTAGTTATTGCTCGCAATCTCTAAACTCCAGACCAGGTGGTATTGCAGTCCCTAGGCTGCCTGAGGAACCCTAGTCTTGAATAAGACTTAGGTAGTATTACTTAAATATTCTTTAGTACATCTA
>NW_007730529.1:50343-59331 GCF_000696425.1 Galeopterus variegatus
TGATGGCTTCTCCACAAAACATGGTAGCTGGATTTCCCAGGGAAAATGATATTGAAGAGAGGAAAAGAATACCCAAGATAGAAGCACAGTCTTTTAAAACCTAATCTCAGAAGCAATATCTCGTTACTTGCACCATGTTCTCTTCATTAGAAGTCAGTCACTCAATTCATCCCACACTTGAGGGAAGTTAATTACGTATGCATGAATACCAGAAGGTGGAGATAATTGAGGGCTACCTACCACCTAGTCATTGCCACAATCATTTATGTCTCAAAGTAAGGCTAGATGACCTCTCTGTGCTGGTGACCGCTTTGCTGAGTTCCAGGAACTGGCAGGCTGCTGCTGATCTTTCTGTCACCTCTTTACCAAGTTTAGAGGAATTAAAAATCTACCACCCATTAGGAGAGTTCATATATGACAAGTATATCACAATGCTTCAGACCATGTTTTATAGCCAATGCATACTTATGCAATTTCATGATGTGATTTCACGGAAAGGGTAAATGGAGAATACGATCCAAAAAAATCCATTGTCACTGGTGTATCTGTCCAAATTCTACCCTTGGCCAAGCTAGTGCAATGCAGTTACAATGCTGTGCATTCCCTAGATTGTCCTGGTATTTACAAGTCTTTCACCCTAAGCATGAATATTTCCATAAATGTTAGTGCAGTCTTTGGAAAAGCCTTTCAGGCCACAGTGGAATACACTAGTGTATTAAATGTGGAGATGTTACCCTTGGACTTTACTAAATGTTTCTCTTAAGATCTGAAGAAGTTAATGTGACACACATGGCCTAATTTGTAATGAGGATAATGTTTGAGCACTGAAGATAATAAAACTCTTTATATTGGCATCCTACTGAGATCTTGGCACATAGTTTTTGAAAACGATACATAAGCATATAATGACTTTTTCTTTTGTGCTTGGAGAGCTAGAAATAATATTCAAATATCACTACAACTCAAAGATAATCATCAAAAGAAATGCACTGTTAATTCAAAAGCTAAGTATCTTTGCTTCAAATGCCAGAAAAGATGTGTTACTATTACTCATGAAAAACCAACCAATCATAGCCATAAAGACAAACTGCAAAGCCATGATTTTCAGTCTGTGTTTATGGAGCCCTAGGATTCCCAATAGATGCTCCCAAGGATCCACAGGGAGCGAAAGGAGAAGCCAACTAGATGGGGCTCTGAGATCTCCAGATCCAGGCTCCCGTTTCAGTCAAGGTATCTCTGCCTTAATCTGTTTCACACATGGGCTTAGCTTAAAATGTCACACATAAAAGAAAATGTGATAATGTCTATCTTTGTTTGACAGTGTAGCTGGAAATGCTCCTTTCAGGAAAAGCAGACAGCCACTTACATACTCTCTCGCCCATTTTCTACACAGATCCAACAAAAAAAGAAAGAAAGAAAGAAGGAAATAGGTACGGAGTATGAGAGAATGGTATATTAAACAGATTGTTACATAGCCATGGAAAGAATTGTAAATTATATACATATGACAGTAGCAGCTTCAAAAGTATTTTCATTGTCATGAGGTTAAGAACTAGTATTTGATATCTCCAGGTAATGGGGTAAATGTTCAGTTAGCTTTATATTGTAAGTTAGATATCAAGTCAGCAAAATTATAATTCTACTCAGTTGATAGCCTAGAGGAGAAGTTTGCCTAATCTAGAACATAATTTTGCTTGACACACCCTCTACTCCATAAATAGTCTTGTACCTAGCATAAAAGATACAGAAATATGACTTTTTGTCACATATTCAGAAAAACAAAATTTATGCTATAATGCCATGTACATTGCACTTCTACCAAAAAATGAAATATTGATTTAATAACCAAAATACTGTCTCAGCAAGGGCAGGCAATATATCTATCTACATTTTATATTTAATAGCTAGTATGTTATTTGATGCATAGGAGATGTCAACAAATATTTGTTGTTGGATGATGCCCTCAGCAGTCACTGTACACACCTTGTTTGGTATCATTTGCCTTCTCTGCACCACTTCCACCATTGCACATGAGGAGCAGAATTTTCTGAACAGCTTTATCCAGGTGTAATTTATATATCATAAAATTCATTTAGATGGTAGAATTTATATTCTTTACTGCATACGCTAACTCTCTGAATTAACTATCACTTGCAAAATTTCTTCTAAGGGGCTCTGCCTAGAGTATCCTTCTAAACTTCTTACGTCAGTCCCCATGTTACTGCCACATCATCCCCCAAACTAGGAATTAGCTGATTTAATGAAAGATGGGCCAGTCCGCAGGTATCCCTTGACCCATGAGGTGAGTTAATAGGAAAGTTTTGTCCAGTAGGGAAGATGGTGAACACCTGTACTGATTATATCCATCTCGGAGAAAGTTTGAACTTGAGAGATAGATAGAGAATTGAGGGCCTACGAGCAGAACTACAACACCCAGAATGCAGCAGAGACAAAGTAAGGAGCTGTAGCACACTAGAGGAGAGAGCATAGAGCCCCTGCTGTGAGGGACCCATGAGAAAGTCTGCTCCCTCGAGCTGAGGGACTGTGCCAGCTCAACTCTGGAGAAGGAAGTGAGCCCTAACTAGCAACCGAGGCACAAGATTTAGCAGCGTTCACTGCTGAGCTGGTGCTGCAACTGGTCTCCTAAGGCATCTTAACAGTAGCTAATCTTGACCCTGCTTATGGCCATTTCTCCAACCTCACACACTGTCCTTGTCCACAGAGCTTCTTTGATCAAGTCACACAAGCACCAGAAGCTTATCTTATTGCCTTGAGCTGCTAGCTAGACTTAAAGTTCAGTGATTTATTTTCTTTTAAGTCATTGCCAAAACTATATTGTCTCTATGAAAATGGTGGTAGCAATAACTTATATTTGCTGAGCATTTATTCTTTGTCAGACTAAATTTTCCCCAAGAACCAGAAGTAAGACTGATCACTATCCTCATTGTACAAGTAGACCAATTAAGTCTTAGAAAATGTTAAGTAACTTGACCAAAAGTCACAGAGCCAGTAAGTGGAGTCAAGATTCGAGCCAGGCCTGCCAGATGCCAGACCCTGAACTCTTACCACTGAGCATATTGCCTCAAATTTATTTGGTTCAAAGGGTAAAGGTATGACCCCTGGACCTCCCCGGGAGTGTTATGAACAAGGGAGAACCTAGGAAAAACATGTATAGAAGCTCTGGTATTCTGCAGGAGTGTAAAAAGGGGTTAAACTGAAACCTAGATCCCTGCCTACATATGCTTAATATCTTATTGCTGCACCTCAAAGAGAATCTGAAGTTCCAGCCACCTTAGAGGAAATAAAAGGGATATATGGCAAAGGCAATTGGTACTAGCAGGTCTTCTGCAGCTCATGGATCTATTAAAATGACTGTCTAGTTCCCTGACTGCCTTCCAGGTCCCTCGAGTCTAGCTGTGCTGCAGTATCAGCTTTCTGTAAAGGCTAACTTGGTGGTAAAAGTTACTGTCCTCTCTATTTGTACTGATGTCCTCACAACAAATTCCTGTTACTTAGGGTAGCTTGAGTATGCTTAGTTCCTTGCAACCTAGAAACAAACAAACAAAAAATCCTAACTGAAACATATGCTGTTGAAAGGAAAGACATTCATCCTTTGTTTCTTTCTAATAAAGAATGGATAATAGAGCTAGGAAGACAGAAAGCTGGTACACATAATAATTACATCAGTCAGGGTCCCAGCAGAACAGCTGCACAGTCAAATTGGAGAATTCGAGGAGAGTTTAATAAAGGAACTATTTACAAAGGTTTGGGCAGGCATCAGAAAAATCACAGGGAATGGTAATTCCATTCACCTGCAGGCTTGAAACGGCAAGAGAATAGAGAGGTAACTGGAACCTGGAGACAAAAAGAATCATTTGGAGAGGGACATGTGAAAGTCGCTGTGGCCTTTATTCATTCAAGGGGAAGCAGCAAGACCAAAGTGACTCTGCAGAGAGGGAGCCAGGGGAATAAATACCCCAACCTCTCTCTCTTCCTCCCTCCACCTCCTTCAATTCTCACTATGAGCCAAGCCAGACTTGAAGCCAGGAGGCTAGGGAGCTTGCTGCTGGGAGTCAGCCTTCTGGAGCAAAGGCTGAGTGGAGAGTGGATATGGAAGGGAAAATGGAAGATGCACATGCAGAGTGGTAAAAAGTAAAGTTCAGTGGGGATCAGATTTAAGAAAAAAGAAGATAAAATCATGACGATATTGAATAAGCAGCTACACAAATGTGTCAGGTTAATGAACGGATATCCACAAAATTCTTTTGCAACATCTCCCTTTGGCTCCCCACTCCCTTTTACCTTGGGACCTATACTCTCACACTGCCTCCAGGAAGTCCAGGGTCATTAATCGGTGCAAGCCCTATTATAAGGTTGATCCTAATAATCCAGTTATTCCAAGTTTCCTCTCACTGTTTAAAAAATTGTCCTATCTCCTTTGCCTCAAGGTCTTACTGCCCTAGATGATCCCAACTTGATAAACTACTTCCACCAGGCATTATTGTGTAATATGTAAAAAAGTACCCATTTGTACTTTGACATAAGTCCCTTAGAGATGTACTCTTCCCTCATGAACTCACACTGAGGATAGGAATTTTGGGTTCCAAAGAAGGTTATTCTTAGAAGGTGATAAAAGGTCCTCAACAAAAATATGTCATTCCATTTTATTCCTCCCTATCTTTGTTCATGTTGATCCTCCTTACTGAAATGCCCTTCTCAATCTGGAAGAATTTTGTTTGTCCCTCATAATCCATCTCAGTGTTACTCGTTCTTTTAAACCCATAATATAATCACTCTTTCCACTAAGCTTTCATGTTAGTTATTCATACCGTTGTGTAGAAAGAATTCAATTCAAGAAATAGAAACCACTCCAGATATTCAAGGTAATTAAACAACTTATTAAGTTAAGGTTGATATATGGTAAACACCATATATTTAACATTGAAATTGTACAATTTGATAAATTTGACCATCACCATAACATAGTTTGCATTTTCAAGGATGTTGTATAATACAATCATATGGTATATTTTCTGTCTGTCTCTCTCTCTCCCTCTTTCTCTCTCTCTCTCTGCTCTGCCTTCTTTCACTCAGCATAATTATTTTGAGATTTATCTATGTCGTTACATGTATGAATAGTTTATTTTTTATTGCTGAGTAATATTTTACTGTGTGGATATACCACATTAGTTTACCCATCTGAGTTATTTCTAGTTTTGTGCAGTTACAAATAAAGTTGTTATGAATATTATTGGCAAGTCTTTGTAGAAACATATGCTCTCATTTCAATCAGGTAAGTAACTCAGTGTAGAATGTTTGGATAATATGAGAGGTGTATGCTTAATTTTTCAAGAAACTGCCAAACTGTTTTCCAAAATGTTTGTACCATTTTATATTTCAGAAAGCAATGTGATAGTTTTGGTTACATCACATTCTCACCAGGATTTGGCTTGGTATAGTCAGGTTTTTTTTAAGACACTTAAATATGTATTTGTGGTATTTCATTGTGTTTTTACTCTACATTTTCTAATAAGTAATAACATTGAGCATTTTAAAATGTGCTTATTTGCCATCCATGTACTTTTTTTGGTGAAATGTCTGTTCAAATTGTTTACCTATTTGGCAGGGGTGGGAGTGCTTTTTTCTTATTATTGAGTTTTGGCAGATTTTTGCATATTATGTATGCATCCTCACTGAGGCCAGATAAGAATTACTTCTGAGTAAAGAACATTTACTCAGAGGCTGTGAAATGTGGACTTCTCAGAGCTCACTTAGGACTGGGAGCTCTTTAAGTTCCTTTAAGTCATAATGGAAAGACTTTTTAAAATATATTGGGCATTCATGTGAGATCTCAGAGGAGCTATAGTTTAGATATGGGGTTAAATTAGCCCAGGAAAAAGGGCTCATTTATATATTTTTCAAAGAGCTTAAAAACATATAAGACTTGAAACCATAAAACTCTTAGAAGAAAACATAGGAGAAACACTTCAGAATGTAGGACTGGGCAAAGGTTTTATGAATAAGACCCCAAAAGCACAGACAACAAAATAAATAAACAAATTGTATTACATCAAATTAAAAACTTCTTCACAGCAAACAATCAACACAGTGAAAAGACAACCTACAGAATTGAGGAATATGTTGACAAACTCTGTATCCAACAAGGGATTAATAACCCGAATATATAAGAAACTCAAACTTAAGAGTAAGAAAACAAATAACCCAATTTAAAAATGGGCAAAGAGCTGAAAAGATGTTTCTCAAAGGAAGACATACAGAAGGACAACAGGTATGTGAAAAAATGCTCAACATCACTAAGCATTAGGGAAATGCAAATCAAAACCACATTGAAATATCATCTCATGCCAGTTAGATTGGGTATTATCAAAAAGATAGAGAATGACAAATGCTGGTGACGTTGCATAGAAAAGGGAACCCTTCTACACTACTGGTGGGACTGTAAATTAGTACAGCTGTTATAAAAAACAGTATGAAGATTTCTGAAACAACTACCATATGATCCAGCAATCCCACTGCTGGGTATATACCCAAAGGAATGGAAATCATCACGTCGAAGGAATATCTGCACTGCCATATTTATCAGAGCTCTATTTATAAGAACCCGGAGATGGACCCAACCTAAATGTTCATTGATGGATGACTGGATAAGGAAAATGTGGTATATATACACAATGGAACACTACTCAGCCATAAAAAGAATGAAATTCTGCCATTAGCATCAACATGGATGAGCTTGCAGAAAATTATGTTAAGTGAAATAAGCCAGGCACAAAAAGAGAAATAACACTTCCTCACTCATAAGTGGGAGCTAAAAAAAATAAAGAAAAAATGGAAGGAAGGAAGAAAGAGGGAAGGAAGGCAGGCAGGGCACAATAATACATTGAACTTTCAGAAGGACAGAACAGAACTAAGGTTATTAGAGATAGAAAAGAGGGAGGGGATGGGGGTTAGGGAGAAATTGGGTAATGGAAACAAAGAATAATTCTTTCTTTCTTGTAGCTCCTTGGAAAAACTCTATTCTCAAGATGTTGTGACTATTTGATTTGACTAAGATCTCACTTCAGCAGAAAAACAAACAAACAAACAAACTACCCTGCCCCCAATCCTACCAGAAACAAGAGCAAATAGCTGGCAACATCACAGCTGCCTAAGGTTGTAATTTCAAGCAAAGCAAACAAGAGGCTGTTGGGAATTTAAGTGGAAATCCTGGAAAAATAGATGACCATATGATATTTTGAAAACTTCTGAAATATTCCTGAGTATCTTAAAGGATGTTCATATGAGGGTACTTCAAAAAGTTCATGGAAAGACTTGTAGTGTCTTTCAATTCTATTTTTCTGGAAATTTGTTAAAGTATCCTCGTTATGTGCAAGGCTGTGTGCATAATCAGAAAAGAGCTGAGAAAAATCTAAGTCCCAGACACTAAACTCTTGCTAACCTTGAAGCCCTGTGAATGCAAGCAGTTACTGCTAAGACTGTCTTGAAAACTGTCTGAAGATTGAAGACGTGTCTTCACTCACAGATCCCTTGGACAAAGTGTGGAAGAGATATAAGCAAGGCATTAAGGTAATCTCTGGCTGGCCACTGAATTACACTGACTTAAGGGTGACCCTAGAAAGTCAGGCTTAAAAGTTTTAAAAAGCTAGCAGGGAACTCAGCAGCCACACACTACAGAGAATACAAAATCTACAGAATTAGTTTACGAAAGTTGTTAAATAATAAGCAACAACAAGGGAAATATTAAACAAAAGTAACTTTAAGACAAAAATTGTTACTAAAGACACAGAAGAACATTTTTAAGATAAGAGGGCCAATATATCAGGTGTACATAACAATTATAAACATTTATGCAACTAACAAAAGAATAGCCAAAGATATTATGAAAAAATGGACAGAACTGAAGTGAGAAATAGGCAATTCAATAACAACAGTTGGAGACTTAACACCCCATTTTCAAAAGTGGATAGAACTACAGAACTAGGCAGAATATAAATAAGAAAATATAAGATTTGAAAAATACTATAAACTAACTAGACCTAACAAATATTTATAGGGCACTCTACTCAACAATAGGAGAATTCACATTCTTTTGAAGAACACATATAATATTCTTCAGAATAGACTATAGAGACTATAAAACAAGCATTAATAAATTTAACAGAACTGAAATGATACAATGTACACTCTCTAACCAAAACAGAATAAAATTAGAAATAGAAAAAAAAGGAAATCTAGAAAATACTAGGATATGTGGAATTCAATGACACACTACTAAGTAACCAATGAGTCAAAAAATAAATTTTGAGGGAAATTAGAAAATACTTTCAGATGAATGAAAATAAAAACAAAACATTCCACAACTATGGAATGCAGTTACATCAGTTCTTAGAGAAAAACTTATATATGCAAATATCTATATAAAAAAAGAAGAAAGACCTCAAATCAATAACCTAACCTTCCATTAAATAAAACTAGAAAAGCAAGTGAAAACTAAATTCAAAACAAGCAGAATAAAGGAAATAAAAATTAGAGTGGGAAATAAAAGAGAGTAGAAAAATAGAGAAAGATTGATGAACCCAAAAGAAGTTTCTTTAAAAAGATCAACAAAATGGCAAACCTTTATTTAGACTGACCAAGAAAAAAGAGAGAGAGACAGAAGACTCAAATTACTAAAATCAGGAATAAGAGACATCAGTACCAACCCTACAGAAATAAAAAGAATTATAAGGGAATACTGTGAAGAACTGCATGCCAACAAATGAGATAACTTAGATGAAATGGATAAATTCTTAAAAAGATACACAGTACCAAAACTGAATCAAGAAGAAATAGAAACTATGAAAAGACCTATAGTTGAGAGATTGAATCAATAATTTTAAAACTTCCCACAAGGAAAATCTCAGGCCCAGATGACTTCACAGAGGAATTCTTTTTTTTTTTTTTTTTTTTTTTTTTTTTTTTTTTTTT
>NW_007730529.1:60023-71268 GCF_000696425.1 Galeopterus variegatus
TTTTTTTTTTTTTTTTTTTTTTTTTTTTTTAAGCTAAGGGGATCTCAACCCTTAGCTTGGTGTTGTCAGCATCACGCTCAGCCAGTGAGCCAACCGGCCATCCCTATGTAGGATCTGAACCCGTGGCCTTGGTGTTATCAGCACCACACTCTCCCGAGTAAGCCACGGGCCAGCCCTTCACAGAAGAATTCTACTAAACATTTAAAGAAAAATTAATACTAATCTTCTACAAATTCTCCCAAAAAATTAGAGATAATATTTCTTAACTGATTCTATTATATGAAGTCAGTATTACCTTGATAGTAAAACAGTATTGTCTTGATAGAAAATTACACCACAGGAAAAAGAACCCACAATTTAATCTCCCTTATCAACATACATGCAAAAATCCTCAACAAAATACTAGCAATCCAAATTCAACTACATATAAAAAAGGATTACACAACATGACCACATAGAATTTATCCTACGAATGCACAGCTGGTTTAGCATCTGAAAATAAATCAATACAATACGCCATACTAATAGAATAAAGACCAAAAACCACATGATCACCTCAATACATGCAGAAAAAAATTGACAAAATCCTATGCCCTTTTATGATAAAACACTCAACAAACTTGGAACAGAAAACTTTCTCAACACTATTAAGTGCATCTATGAAAAACCCAGTTAACATCATACCTAATAGTGAAAAACAATGTTGTTCTGTTAAGATCAGGAACAAAACAAGGATGTCTACTCTCCCCACTTCTATTCAACATTGTCCTGGAAGTTCTAGCCAGGGAAATTAGATAAGAGAAAGAAATCAAAAGCATCCAGACTGAAAAACGAAGAAGTAAGACCATCTTTATTTGCAAATGTATACATAGAACACTCTAAGAAATTTACTAAAAACAATTAGAACTAACAAACTAGGTCATCCAGGTTGCAGGGTACAGGATCAATATACAAAACCAACTGCATTTCTATACATCAATAATGAACACTAGAAAATTAAATTAAGAAAACAGTTGCATTTATAATAGCACCAAAAAGAATAAAATACCTAGTAATAAATGTAGGCAAATAAGTGCAAGACTGGCATGCTGAAAACCACAAAACGTTATTGAAGTAATTTTTTTTATTGAAACATAATTGACTGTACTATTTATGGAGTACAGAGTTGACTATCAGTATTTGTGTACAAAATATGATCATCAAATCAGTATTATTAGCATGTTCATCATTACAAAACATAATTATTCTTTGTGTCCATTACCCAATTTCTCCCTAATCCTCCTCCCCCTCCCCCTTTCCCACCTCTAGTAACCATAGTGCTGTTCTGTCCTTTTGAAAGTTCAACATAGTATTACGGGTTCTCTCTCTCTTTCTGTCTTAGCTCCCACTTATGAGTGAGGACATGTGATATTTCTCTTTCTGTGCCTGGCTTATTTCACTTAACATAATTTTCTCCAAGCTCATCTATGTTCCTGCGAATGGCAGAATTTTATTGAAATAAATTAAGCAAGATCTAGGAAGATCTAATTAAATATAAAGACTATTAAACACAAAAATGTTTATGATCAGAAAATTTAACATTGTTAAGATGACTGACATATTTAAATTGACAGATTCAATGCAGTTCCTATCAAAATTCCAGCTCCCCTCTTTTGTTTTTGTTTTTGCAAATGTTGACACACTGATCCTAAAATACGTATAGATATGCATTGAACACAGAATAACCAGTCTTGAAACAGAAGACCAAAGTTGGAGGACTTACACTTTGAAAAGATCAATAAAATACATAAATCTCTAGCCAGAACGATAAAGAAAAAGAGAAAGAATTTACACACCACCAATATCAAAAACTGGAGATGCACATCACTACATACCCTCCATATATTAGAAGAATAATAAGAGAAGATGAATGGACTAATTCCTTGAAATATACAAACTACCGAAGCTCACTCAAAAAGAATTGATAAGGGGCTTATGGGTTAATTATGATGGGCATGTATTATTGAAGCTGGGTGATGGGCACATAAAGGTTCATTATGCTATTCCCTCAACTTTTATATATGTTTGAAAATATTGTTAATCAATTTCTTAAAAAGTAAATAAATACAACACAGCAAAATGAAGATTTATCAAGTGTTTGGGTTACTTTAGCTTACAAGATTCTAAGAAGTCCCTAATCTTTTACCAAAAAACCGAATGGTCTTAGGTAACTCTCTAAGTCTCAGTTTCCCCATTTTCAAATGAAGGAATTGGCCTAAAGCATAAGAATCCTTCTAACTCTAAGTTCTATAATTCTGGACTAAGGAATTCCAAGACTTCCTACAAAAATTTTCTTCACATAATTCACTAGGATACAATGTGACTACATTTCTGGGTATAAGCACTGCAGACATTATTCTGCTTGGTGAGCAGGGATAAGAGTCCATAAACTACTAATGGCTTTTTACTTCCCAAAAGTATATAAGCTAGAACATAAACACCAAATTTCTCATAACTAATTTGTTCTTCGCGCTCTCTAGCACACACGCTTTCTCTAACTCTCTTCCCTTCTCCTCCCCCTTTCTCTCTTGTTCCTTCCATCTACCTCCATTCTCCCATCATGTTTCCCTTACCACTCTACATGCCCAAGGAAACTTCTTCCACAAATTTTCTCCATAAAGCATTGATCAATGGACTATTAAGTGAGTCTTATGTCAGCCTTGGGTCAGCAAAATGATTTACTAAGGCTTTTTATAAAAAGGCAGGAAATTTTAAAATTTATTTAAATGCATAGCATATTTATTTATAGTGTATTTATTCCAAAGTGTACAAATTGTATTCATTTTTGAAAGTATTTAGAATAAGTGGCAAAACTACTATAAAATGTTCTTGTAATACAAGAAAATCATACAATTGATCTTTTCAAGTAGACAGCTAGTAATTTTAAGGGAATAAAATATCATACTAATGTTCCTAGAAGAACATCAAATAACACATATTTATATTTAGCCAAGAGTCAAAAACAGGTAGAAAAAATTTCCTTATCTATACCTGAAAAGCTTTATGTATTTTATTCAATTCTACAAATAAGTATTTTTGTACATGTAGACATAAGCAATCAATCAGAATGTTAAAGAATGTGGGCCAACTCTGTGGCGCACTCGGGAGAGTGTGGTGCTGGGAGCACAGTAGCACTCCCGCCGCGGGTTCAGATCCTATATAGGGATGGCCCCAGTGCGCTCAGTGTGGTGCGGCCTTTCACAAAAAAGTACAAAAAAAAAAAAAAAAAAGAATGTTAAAGAATGAAAACAAAACACTAACAGAAAGTATCATTGTAAGTCTATTTGTATTCTATAATGCGGCAACACATTTTTTGTTTTTCTTTTCTTGCATCACTTTCTCCATTTGATTTTGTAATCCTGCTAAAAACTTAAAGAACATCCAAAACTAAACGGCAAAAGCAAAAACAGAAATGCAACTCTTTTGCATTCAAAATACCAACTTTTTTGCAGTCTTTTACTGCAGCATTCTGACCATTATTTGCCATAGAACGGGCTACTCCACTCCTTTTTAGTTATAAATGCAAAAAAAACCTTCCAAAAGCCAGGTACAATCAATAGAATAAGATTTCCTTGAGTGAATAATCAGAATTACAGCATCCCTTTTGTGTTTGCTCCATTTTCCCTCACAGCACTAATTTTATATATTTGAATTCCTACTTTGCAGTGATATCTGCTGTCCGAACAGTGGGCTTATTTAAACATGGTGAATCTGCAATCATGAATTGCTGCTAATGACTTTCCTATACACCTGATCTCCTGATCTGAGTCCCCAAGATGGGACTCAAGCATTATTATTTTTTTTTTTTTTTTTGCCCTCAGCTCCACTCAGATTTCCTGTTTTATCAAAACACCCTAGTGAAGACAATCCATTAATCAATAATATCTCTATAAAGATAACTTTAAAATTCCATTCTACTTAACTCAACTACAGGAGTTATCCAAGTTTACTCTGATGGTGCACAGAGAAATAGAGGAAAGATACTAATATTCTAGTATTTTGACTAATTATTCTCATCATTTTCAGTCATTAAGAGAAATAAAAATGCAGTATACCTCACTTATTCATTTACTCAACAGGATTTTCTGACACCATTGTACACTTTGGCACATACAAAAAAATTTTTTTTAAAAACCAACTTCAAGCAAAACCTGTGTCCTACATAAAAGAAACAATATAGGAGAGACAAGACATACTATTTTGACTGTTTATGAATTTAGATCTATTTTCTGAATTTCAGCAAAATATCAAGTTCTTTGTGAAACTATCTACTACTATCAATTACTCTTAGTTATTTAGTACCATGAGAGAAATTTATCAACCATAAAAAAACATTATTATCCATAGTTTTAAATGACTATTCTCTGTCTTTTCATATTGACCATCTTAACCTATACAGAGTTCTGTTCTTGAGGGAGAAAATTCCTTTTGATTAATTTTAAAAACAATTATTAACAACCTACTCTTTATCAGGCATATTAAAAACCTTCAGAAATATAAAGGTAATAAAGAAATGATTTCTATTCAAAGGAGCCCAGATTCTATTTTTTTAAAAGAAAATGTAATTTTATTAATATTACTTTTGACATTCTAGGAAGTTGTTGCAGAGCAGTTGGGAGGGAGGGGGAGAGGGGAAGGAAATGGGATGGAAGAAGGAGGAAGGAGGAGGGGTGGGACTGAGGCCTGTGGCACCCCCTCATTCCCCCAGGGGAGGTGAGAGGGGGGACTCCCAGTGATGGCTTGGTCATTGTCAGGTTGGGTGCAGATGTCAGAGGGATGTGGTAAAAGCCCTCGCCCCCCCACCATCCCAGCTCAGAAACCCAGGGCCCTTCTTGCTGAGGCTTGGTGGTCATTGCTGGGCTGGTTGCACTTGTAGAAGGGCATGGCCGAAGCCAGGAGCTCAGATTCTAATCAGGAAGACAGACACGCAAAGATAACTACCAAGCCCGAGGAAGTGCTAAATTAAGAGGATGATCAACATTGTGCTGGGCATAGCATAAAATAGACATTTAGAGTGAGGGGTAAAAGTTTATATTTAAGTACCTTGGAATAAATACTGTTCTGAAAAACCAGATATTTTAAAATGAGTTTTCTGGCAAAATTGGAATATTCTAATATACCAAATCATCCATAAAATGGTGAGTTATGTTCTTACATATATTATTAATTTAAAAAATAATAATTGAATTAATATTAGTTGAATTAATACTAAATCTATATAGGATATTGTTGTCTTCCTTCCATAATTTAGAAGTTCCTTAGAATTTTTTAATTACCCAAAGATATGATTGTATAGTAGATATTCTCCATAATTTCTCCTTCTCTGGAGCCAGATCCCAGTGAAACATGTTTTAACTATCTAGCCCTTACCCATCCACCAAAACTGATTTACCCAAGAGTAGACCTCTGACACATTACTACATCTGTCCTAGACATTTGAAAAAACAAAACTTACAGGCAGAGACAAAGTGTTATGGTTCTGAGTAACAGTGCACAGTAAAGAAACAACACTGCCTACTCCCCCAAAGCCCCAAATTTGAAAAACAGTTCCTTGCAAGTCTCTATGAGTTGTTATCTCAAGATGCCAGAGAACAAAAAGGAAACCTTCCTGGGGATTTAGTGTAGGAAAGGCGTCTGAGAAGGCTTTGGAGTCAGAAATGGAACTGAATCCCAGCTCAATCACTTACTAGTGACTGAGTTATCTTGAGAAAATTCCCCTATACCTCTGCATTTCAATTTAATTGCCTGCAAAAGAGGGATATTCATAACCATATCATAGGTCATTACAGTGATTAAGTATATTTAGAAAGGAATCTGGCTTTCTCTAACAAAAGATCCACGTACACCTGTTGGTGAATAGATGATGAATAGATAATTTCATAGACCTCACTGTATAGACCTCACTGTATAGATAATTCCATAGGTCAATAATAAACCATAATTATTTGGGGCAGCCCAGTCCTGAAGCAACCTGACTGCTTTTCTCTTTGTTCAATCATTCAACATACATTCACTAAGTTAATACTATGTGTCAGACAGTCTACAGGACTCTGGAATACCACAGTGAACAGGTCATGGTCCTGACCTTAAAAGAGCTTGTTAGCAGTCTAGCAGAGGAGATGAGCAAGTAAATGGACAATCACTGGTTGCTACCAGCAAGTCTTTGATGCTTTGTGAAAACAATAGTTCATTAGGGCAGCCAAAGTCATCACTTTTCATCACATGGAAATCAGGGAACATACATGTTAAATGCAATAAAATACATAAAGTGCTTGATAAATCACAAGTGATCAAGGAATGTGAGCTTCCTTCTCCTCTTCCCAAAGGCTTGTCTTAAATTTGTAGTAATCTATGACATTTTTCCCCATGTCTTTGGTAAACAGAAGCTTTTCTTATTGATTTCACGCTCTTCATATTTCATATAAAATAAGAGCCCTCTGACAAAACTCCCAATGTTATCCAGAGTTCTTTCTGTGAACTGCTTCATCTCTCTCTGATCTTCTTATCTAGGGCCAGCATTTCCCTAAATGCTTTTTCCTGATGAAAAGTCTGGGCGGTGACTATATGAATATGTTCAAGAAATGTTGACTTTTGGCTTCTGTGAGAAGACAGCACTTGACTCCCTTCCAAAACAACTCTATCTGTGGAAAGCATCAAAGGTTAGGGTGACTATATGAATATGTTCAAGAAATGTTGACTTTTGGCTTCTGCGAGAAGACAGCACTTGACTCCCTTCCAAAACAACTCTATCTGTGGAAAGCATCAAAGGTTAGTGGGCTGCTTTGTTGTGCTTAAAGTATTTCTGGCAATCTTGTTGAAAAAAGAAGACATTTCTTCTCTGAAACTCAAATCACCATGGAATGGAGCCTGTCATGTATTATTTAGTGTCTGCTGTTAAACTATCTCCAATCTGAGTTCACAAAGGGAAAGGGAAAAGGATGGAAGTATGTAGTTTTTAATAATCATTTTTAGCTTCCATATCCTAGTCAAGGACTGGGGATCAGGGCAAAAGCAGGGTCAAGCGGGGTCGGGGCACAGGCTGCCTGGAGCCTAGGACAGACAGAGTAACTGAGACCCCAACACCTGAAGTCACTCAGCACCCCTCCCCAAGGCAGGCTTCTATAGTGCTGCTGTAACAGGCTCAACAGCAATTGGGTAGCAGCTTTGCCTTCGTACAGCATGCTTCCTGAGAGCCACTGGGTCCTGCATCATTCACACAGGCTTACTCCAGGCTCAACAGCTAAGCCAGTGGCCCACTACAGACCTACCAGGAACTGCTGCAATAGTATACAACTACCCACTGACTGACAGCAGAATACCTACCCCAGCAAGAAACTGCAAGGGCGCCTATGCCTACACGACAAAGGCACCCACAGATAATTCTAAGATTAAATATAGTTGAAGAAGTTGCACAAAGTCTGCACTACTGCACTAACCCAGATCCAAACTTAAAGCACCCAACCTGACTATCAATATAGAATACTTCTATAGGAAAGACTATCTCCATTCAAAAGCCAGTCCTAGACTTAAAAGAAGTAACTACACCACAAGTTGCCCAGACTTCAATGCAGAGATATGAGAAGCATGAAAAAATAAAAGAGCTTGACTCTGCCAAAAGAAGACTACAATTCTCCAATACCAGACCTCAAACAAGAGGAAATAGATGAATTGCCTGAGGAGGAATCCCAAAGGGCAATACAAAGGAAATTCAAAATGATGGATGAAAAAATAAATAGAAATCACAATGAAGTCAAAAAGAAATTCAAGGACAAGTATGAGAAATTCATCAAAGAGATACAAGCAATAAAAAAAAAATCATGCAGAAATCCTGGAACTGAAGAATTCATTCAAAGAAATAAAAAATACACTGAGAGCATGAATAGCACTCTAGAACATGCAGAAGAAAGACAGGCTTTTTGAATTAACACAGTTGAATCAAAAAAATTTTAAAATGAAGAAAATCTGCAAAATCTTTCTGATAACCTTGAGCATACAAACATCTGTATTGTATGTGTACAGGAAGAGGAAGACAAAGGAAATGGCTGAAAGCCTATTTAATGAAATAATAGCTGAAAACTTCCCAAATATTGGGAAAGAAATAACCTTAGAGATCCAAGAAGCTCAAAGATCCCCAAACGGACTCAACCCAAAAAGGACCTACCCAAGACACACTGTAATCAAATTATCAAAAGTTAAAGACAAAGAAAGAATTCTAAAAATAGCAAGAGAAAAGCATGAAATCACCTATAACAGAGTCCCTATCAGACTAACAGCAGACTTCTCAACAGAAATCCTACAGGCCAGGAGAGAGTGGGATGATGTATTCAAAGTGCTAAAAGAAAAAAACACTGCCGATGAAGAATACTATATCCAGCAAAACTTTCCTTCAGAAATGAAGGAGAGATAGTATCTTTCCCAGATAAGCAAAAAATGTAGGAATTCACTACCACAAGACCACCCCTTCAACAAATCCTCAAGGGGGTCCTATACCTGGAATTAAGAGAGATATAGGTCACTATATGTATACATATGAGAAAGAATAAAAACAACTAGTAGAACATATACATAAATGAGAAAGAAAATGTATTTTATCACTATAAAAAATGCCCAACAGCCAAGATAAACAATAAAAGAGAAATAAGGAACATAAGAAATGTCAAACAACCATGGAGAAATTAATAAAATGGCAGGAAAAAGGCAATACCTTTCAATAACAACCTTGAATGTAAATGAACTAAATTCCCCACTTAAAAGACACAGACTGGCTGAATGGATTAAAGAACTATACCCAATTATATGTTGCCTGCAAGAAACTCACTTCATCAATAAAAACACACATAGACTAATAGTGAAAAAATGTTATATAATGATAAAAGGATCAATGCAGCAAGGAGCTATATAACAATAATAAATACATATGCATTCAACATGGGAGCACCCAGATATATAAAGCAACTGTTATTGGAAGTAAGGGAAGAGATAGACCCCAACACAGTAATAGTGGGTACTTTAACACACCACATTCAACATTGGACAGATCACCTAGGCAAAGAATCAGCAGAGAAATATTGGATTTAAACAGCACCTTAGGCCAAATGGATTTGACAGATAAATGCAGAACTTTTCATCTAACAATAGAATATACATTCTTCTCATCAGCACACAGATCATTCTCCAGGATAGACCACATGTTGGGTCACAAATAAAGTTTCAACAAATTTTAAAAGACTGAAATGATATCAAGTATATTTCCAGAGCTCAGTGGAGTAAAATTAGAAATGCACAACAAACAAAACCTTGGGAACTATACAAACTCATGGAAACTAAACAACATGCTCCTGAATGACCAATGGGTCAAAGAAGAAATAAAGCAGGAAATCAAAAAATTTCTTGAAATGAATGAAAATACAAGCACAAGTTATCAAAATCTATGGGATATTGCAAAAACAGTACTAAGAGGGAAGTTTATTGCAATAAGTGCATACATCAAAAGAGTAGAAAGACTTCAAATAAACAATCTAACATAAATCTCAAAGAACTAGAAAAACAAGAACAATCCAATCCCAAAACTAGTAGATGGAAAGAAATAATTAAGATCAGAGCAGAATTAAATAAAATAGAGACCAAAAGAATGAGACAAAAAAGATCAGTGAAACAAAAAGTTGGTTTTTGAAAAGATAAACAAAATAGATAAGCTGTTGGCCAGACTAAATAAAAAAAGAAAGAAAACCCAAATAACAAAAATCAAAATTGGAAAGAGACAGTATTTACAGGTACCACAGAAATACAAAGAATCATCAGAGACTGTTATAATCAACTATACACCAACAAAATTGAAAACCTGGAGGAAATGGGTAAATTTCTGGACACATACAAACTACCAAGACTGAACCAAGAAGAAATAGAAAACCTGAACAGACCAATACCGAGCAATGAGGTTGACACAGTAATCAGCAGTCTCCCAACATAGAAAAGCCCAGGACCAGATGGTTTCACTGCTGAATTCTACCAAATCTTTAAAGAATTAACATCAATCCTTTTCAAAGTACTCCAAAAAATTGAAACAGAGGCCATTCTCCCAAATTCATTCTATGAGGCCAGCATCAGCCTGATACCAAAACCAGACAAAGATACAACAACAACTAAAAAAAGAAAGCTACAGGCCAATATCCCTGATGAACATAGACACAAAAATCCTCAACAAGATATTAGCAAACAAAATGCAACAACACATCAAAAAGATATATCATGATCAAATGGGATTCATCCCAGGGATGCAAGGATGGTTCAACATATGCAAATCAATAAATGTGATACACCATATCAGTAAAAGCAAGGATAAAAACCATATGATTATCTCAATAGATTCAGAGAAGCATTTGACAAAATTCAGCATCCCTTCGTGATAAAGACCCTCAACAAATTAGGTATAGAAGGAAACTATTTTATTGTATTCTCAATACAATAAAAGCCATATATGACAAACCCACCACCAGCAGCATCCTGAATGGGGAAACACTGAAACCTTTTCCTTTAAGAACAGGAACAAACAAGGATGCCCCCTGTCACCACTTCTATTCAACATAGTATTGGAAGAATTAGCCAGAGCAATAAAACAAGAGAAACAAAAAAAAGGTATCCAGATTGAAAAAGATGAAGTCAAATCATCACTGTTCACAGATAACATGATCCTATGTATAGGAAAACCCATAACCTTTACCAAAAAACTTCAGAGCAGAGCACATAAACCAATTCAGTAAAGTTGCAAGATACAAAATCAATACACAAAAATCAGTAGCATTATTAAACACCAACAACATACAAGCAGAGAAAGAAATCAAGAAAGCAAGCCTATTTACAATAGCTACCAAAAGAATAAAATACATAGGAATAAATTTAACTAAAGAGGTGAAAGATCTCTACTATGAGAACTACAGAACACTGCTGAAAGAAACTAAAAATGGCACCAAAAGATGGAAGGACATTCCATACTACTGGATTAGAAGAATTAGCATTGTGAAAATGTCCGTACCACCCAAAGTGATCTACAGATTCAATGTAATCCCCATCAAAATACCAATGACATTCTTCACAGAAATAGAAATAACAATGCTAACATCCATATGGAACCATGAAAGACCCCTAATAGCCAAAGCAATAATGAACAAAATAATAACAAGAATAACAATAATAATAATAATAATAA
>NW_007730529.1:71391-71798 GCF_000696425.1 Galeopterus variegatus
AAAGACCAGAAATCAACCAGGTACTATACAGCTGATTGATCTTCAACAAGACACCAGGAACATACACTGGGGAAAGGACAGCCTCTTCAGTAAATAGTGATGAGGGAAACTGGATATTCACATGTAGAAGAATGAAACTAGACCCATACCTCTTGCCATACACTAAAATCAACTCACAATGGATTCAAGACTTGAGTCTAAGTAAAACTCCTAGAAGAAAACAGGGGAAACAACTTCAGAATGTAAGACTGGGCAAAGACTTAATGAATACAACCCCAGAAGCACATGCAACAAAAGAAAAACTGAACAAATGGGATTATATCAAATTAAAAAGCTTCTGCACAGGAAAAGGAATCATCAACAGAGTGAGAAGACAATCTACAGAAGGGGAGAAAATATTTGCAAAC
>NW_007730529.1:72550-79717 GCF_000696425.1 Galeopterus variegatus
GCCTGTCTCGCTAGACTAGCTATTGTCAAAAAGACTGCGAATAGCAAATGTTGCTGAGGATGTGGAAAAAAAAAAAAGAGAACTCTGCTAAACTGTCAGTGGGACTGTAAATTCGTACAGCCATTATGGAAAATAGTACAGAAGTTTCCCAAACAACTACAGATAGAACTACCATACAATCCAGCAATCCCACTTCTGGGTATAAACCCAAAGGAATGGAAATCATCATGTTGAAGTGATACCTGAACTCCCATGTTTGTCTCAGCTCTATTTACAATAGCCAACATATGGAGCCAACCTAAATGTCCATTGACAGATGACTGGATAAAGAAATGTGGTATATATACACCATAGAATAGTATTCAGCCATAAAAAAGAATGGAATTGTGCCATTTGCAGCAACATGGATGAACTTGGAGAAAATTATGTTAAGTGAAATAAGCCAGGCACAGAGAGAGAAACACCACATGTCCTCACTCATAAGTGGGAGAAAAGAAGGGAGGGAGGAAGGAAGGAAGGAAGGAAGGAAGGAAGGAAGGAAGGAAGGAAGGAAGGAAGGAAGGAAGGAAGGAAGGAAGGAAGGAAGGAAGGAAGGAAGGAAAGAAAAAGACCACAATAAAACGTTGAACTTTCAGAAGGAGAGAACAGACCTATAGTTACTAGAAGTGGGAAAGAAGGAGGGAGAGGGGGGTTAGGGAGTAATTGGGTAAGAGACACAGAGAATAATTACAATTTGTAATGAACATGCTAATAATATTGATTTGATAGTTACATATTATATACAAATACTGATAGTCAATTCTGCACACCATAAATATGTATCATCATTTTTGTTTCAGTTCAAAAAATAATTTTAAAAAATAAAACTGAACAGATTGTCCTCCAAAAATAAAAGGGAGGGGAGATCTTTTGTTAATTCTACCTAAATTAAGTTACTTACATTTCATTTACATTTTTAAATCTAAAAAAATAAAAATAAAATAGTCTGTTTTTCTTCTGCAAGGGCTTCAAAGGTATTACCAGTCCCAGACCAATTATTTTTGAACAGCTTTATTAAGGTATCATTGACATAAAGTAAAATTCACTTGATTAAAGTGTACAATTTGATAAATTTTGACATATTTATGCATCCATGAAGATATCACTGAAGTTAAAATAATGAATATATTCATCACCCAGGAGAGTTTCTTGTACCACTGTTATCTCTTCCTCCTGACCCAGACCCCGCCTGCCACATTCCCAATCAACCACTGATCTGCTTTCTGCCACTAAAAATTAGCTTGCATTTTCTAGATCCTTTTGTAAGTGGAATCATAGATTATGCACTTTTTGTTTACTTATTTCTTTCACTGAATTATAATTATTTTAAGATTTATTCGTGCTTCTCTCTTTTTATCAATAATTAAAATTTATTTTTATTGTTAAGTAATGTAACATTGTATGAATGCACTACAGTTTATCAATTCATCTGCTTGTGTGAACACATGGAGTTATTTCCATTTGGGGGCTATTACAAATAAAGCTACTATGATTATTCTTGTACAAGTATTTGTATGGACATATGCTTTCATTTTTCTTGAAAATCCCTAGGAATGGAATGCTGGGATAATATAGAAGGTATATGTATGTATGTATGTGCATATATATATGTATGTTTTTAATTTCCAAACTTTTTCAAAGTGATTGTGCAACTTTATTCTTACTAGTAGTGTACGAGAGTTCCAATTCATCTACTCACCAGCACTTGATATGCACAGCCTTCTCAATTTTAGCCATTTGAATAAGTGTATAGCAGTATCTCACTGTGGTTTTAATTTGCATTTCCCTAATGACTAACTACACGTATGGGGAGCTCCCTAAGACTATCACTCCAGGAACACTCATGCAAGTCCACACTCAGCTTCCAGCAATTCATCAAAATTACTGTGCAGCTGTTTCTACCAGAATTTATGCCTCCAGAAGTTTCTGCTCCAGGAAAGCAGATTTTGGTTTTCATATCTCTCTGGATTTGCCTGTCTCTCCAGATTTGGGGGTGGCAGTTTGTCCTGAGACTTCAATTCTCCGATAGGTCCAGGAAAAGTCACCAATTTTCAGTTTGTCTTGGTTTTCTCATTGTAAGGGTGGCAATGATAATTTCCGAGCTTATTATGTATCAGACTATGAAAAGGGTTTTAAGTAAAGATTTTAACCAAAATTTAATTTATTCAAGAGGCATAGAGATATTCTGGTAATCTACTTTTATCTTTTGTAAGCTTTGAAAGATTGTGTTTTCAAGGAATTTATTTATTTCATTTAAGTTGTCATATTTATTGGCATAAAGTTTCCTAGAATATTTACTTATTATCTTTAATATCTTGAGAATCTTAGAAAAATGTCTACTCAGTTCCTTTGCCCATTTTTTAATTGGGTTATTTGGTTTTTTTACTGTATAATTGCTTGAGTTCCTTGTATATTCTGGATATTAATCCCTTGTCAGATGCATAGTTAGAAAAAATTTTCTCCCACTCTGTAGGTTGTCATTTCACTCTGTTGATTGTTTCCTTTGCTATGCAGAAGCTTTCTAGTTTGAAATAGTCCCATTTGTTTATTTTTTCTTTTGCTGCTTATGCTTTCAGACTCATTCATAAGGCCTGTGCCAGATCTAGTTGCTGAAGTGTTTCACCTATAATTTCCCTTAGTAATTTTACAGTTTCAAGTCTTATACTTAAGTCTTTAATCCATTTTGAGTTGATTTTAGTGTATGGTGAGAGATGCATATCTAGTTTCATTCTTCTGCATATGGATATCCAGTTTTCCCAGCACCACTTGCTGAAGAGGCAGTCTTTTCTGCAATGTAGACTTTTGTTTCCTTTGTCAAATATCAGATGGCTGTAAGCCTGAGGGGTGATTTCTGGGTTCTCAACAAATGGCCAACACGTACATGTAAAAATACTCAACATCTCTAGTCATCAGGGAAATGCAATTTAAAAGTACATTGCAATACCATCTCACCCCAAACTGGCTATAATCAAAAGGATGGTGAATAACAAATGCTGGCAAGGGTGTGGAGAGAAAGGAATACTCCTACACTGTTGGTGGGACTGTAGATTAGTACAACCACTATGGAAAACAGTATGGATGTTTCTCAAACAACTACAGATAGATCCTCCATGTGATCCAGCAATCCCACTTATGGGTATATACCCAGAGGAATGGAAGTCATCATGTCAAAGGGATACCTGCACTTCCATTTTCATCACAGCTCTGTTTACAATACCCAAGACATGGAACCAACCTAAACGTCCATCGATGGATGATTGGATAAGGGAACTGTCATATATACACCATGGAATACTACTCTCCCATAAAAAAGAATGAAGTTCTCCCATTTGCAACAACATGGATGAGCCAGGAGAAACTTAGGTTGAGTGAAATAAGCAAAGCACAGAGGGATAAATATCACATGTAGGATATTTAGCTCACTCATATGTGGGAGCTAAGAGAGAAAGAATGAAGGATGGAAAGACCATAGTAGTGTGTTGGTCTTGCAGAGGGAGAGAACATTCCTTGAGCTACAAAGCGGAGGGAGGGGGATAGTAGGAGGGGGAGGGAGGTTGGGGATAACTGGGTGGGGGACACGAGGTACAAAAGCAATTTCAGGTAATGGGTATGCTGCCAGTATGAATCCGGCCCTCACATCATGGTCACAAGGGGTGACAATCAGCTTTGTATCTCATGAATATTCATAAAATATATATATCTGGAGAATCTATAATCATGCCATCCATCTCATTTCTAATGTTAATTATTTGTATCTTCTTTATTTTCTGATTACTCTTTCTAGTTCTTTTCTTCTCAAATAACCAACACTTACTTTTGTTGATTTTCTCTATTTGGCATATGTTTTGTATATTTTGATTTTTGTTATTTTCTTTATTTCATTTAATTTAGGTTTCATTTGCTTTTCTTTAGCTTCTTATTAAGGTGAAAGCTACAATCACTGATTTGGTCATTTTTTTCTTTTCCTTTTTTTTTTTTTTTTTCCTTTTTTGTCTTTTTTACTGACCGGTAACGGGATCGCAACCCTCGGTGTCACGCCCATACCGGGGACCAGCAACGGGATCACAACCCTCGGTGTTGCACCCGCACCACGCTCAACCAGTGAGCGGGAACCGGTCTCCACATGGGATCTGAACCCTCGGCGGGAGCGCCGCCTTGCTCCCAAGTGGCACACTCTCCAGTGCGCCACTGGGCCGGCCCCATTTTTTTCGTTTCTAATAAAGTTGTTCAGTGCTATAAATTTCCCTCTATGAACTGTAGCTGTATCCTACATATTTTGACGTTTTAATTTCCATTTAGTTCCAAATATTTATTGTTTTATTAATTTTAGATTATTTAGAGGTGTGTTCTTTAGTTAGCGTGATTTTTGTCTGATATCTTCCTGCTATTGGCTATTTATTTAACTCAATTTTGCTCAGAGAACACACTTTGTATAATTTGATTCCCTTAAAATTCATTCAGACTTGTTTTATGGCCCAGAATATGGTCTATTTTAATAAGCGTTTTGTGTGCACTTGAAAAGTGTCTCTTGTTTGGCAGACCATCCTTTAAATGACATAGGTCATGTTGGTCTATAATATTGTTCAAGTCTTTTTATGCTTGTCGATTTTCTGTCTATTGTTTTATTCATTATTGAGTGGAGGTGTTAAAATATTCAACTATAATTGTAGATTTGTCAATTTCTTTCAGTTTTAATAGTTTTGCTTTATTTTGGAGCTCTGTCATTAGGTACACAAACATTTGGGAGTCTTAAGCCCTCTTTATAAATTGACCCTTTGTAATATTACCTAATAACTCTGTTTATCTCCAGTTATATTCTTTGCTCTGAAGTCTAATTTGTCTAAAATTAAAATAGCCACTTGTGTTAGTCTGTTTTTGTGTTGCTGTACAGACTACCTGAGGCTGGGTAATTTGTAAAGAAAATAGGTTTATTCGGTTCACCATTCTGGGGAGCTGCATCTGGTGCAGGCCTCCTAAGGGCTGCTTCCACTTATGGTGGAAGGCAGCAGGGCAACCAGTGAGTGCAAGATCACATGATGAGAGGATGCAAGAGAAAGAGAGGGAGGATGGGGAGATGCCATATTAGTGGCTCAATCAGCAGTGGCCGTACCCAGGTCTGCCTTGGTGAATTGAAGTCCATGTTGCTGAGCCTATGCATGACCTCCATCCCTGACACCATGGCCACTTTGTTCATGAGCCCATTGTATGACGACAGGGTGGCTGGGGAAAATGACTGACTGGTATCCACAGAATGGGTCATCCTGTCCGCTTAATTATTAAAATTCTCCTCTGCTGAGGCCACCCTTTGGTGAGCATTCGCATAGAACACAAATGCCTTCACATCTTTTGCCCTCTCAGAGAGGTCCATCCACATACCTTCTCCCCAAATTTCTTTGTCACCAATTTTCCAATCATGTTCCTTCCAAGTCCCTGACCATCCACCAATCCATTGGCTATAGCCCATGGATCAGTATATAATCACACATGTGACTATTTCTCCTTCTAGGCAAAGTGCACAGCCAGGTGCACTGCCTCAAGTTCTGCCCACTGGGAAGATTTCTCTTCACCACTGTCCTTCAGGGATGTCCCAGAAAGCAGCTGTAGTGCTGTAGCTGTCCACTTCTGGGTGGTACCTGCATACCAAGCAGAACCATCAGTAAACCAGACCCTAGTCTTCTCTTCCTCTGTCAATTGATCATAGGGTACTCCCCATGAGGACATAGGTGGAGGGTAGGAGAGAGAAGGAATTTATTTTTGTGTTGCTGTTACAGAATACCTGAGACTGGGTAATTCATAAAGAAGAGAGGTTATTTGGCTCAAGATTCTGGGACAGCTGTGTCTGGTGTGGGCCTCAGGCTGCTTCTACTAATGGCCAAAAGCAGCAGGGCACCCAGAGGGTGCAAGATCATATGGCGAGAGGGATAAAGAGAGAGAGAGGAGGTGCCAGAGTCCTTTTAACAATCAGCTCTGCAGGAAGTGTTAGAGGGAGAACTCATTCACACACACACACACACATGCAGGCACACACCCCCAGGAGGAAGGATATGTTAAATCATATAATCTATTCATGAAGGATATGTTAAATCATATAATCTATTCATGAAGGATATATGTTAAATCATATAATCTATTCATGAAGGATATGCTCCCATGACTCAAACACCTCCCTACACTGCCATATTGAGGATCAGTTTTCAATATGAACTTTGAGGGGACAAACATATCCAAACTATATCACCTCTCTATCTTTCTTTTGATAAGGGTTATTGTGGCATATATACTGTGTATATATACATATACATAATGCATACACACTACTTTTAACCTAGTTGTGCCTTTATATTTAAAACTTTTTGTAGGTTTCTTATAGGCAACATATAATTAGATCCTGCTTATCTGATCTGACAATCTCTACCTTTTGATTAGGGTTTTAGAACATTAATATTTATTGTAATTTTTAAAAATACCTTTGGATTTAAACACACTATCTTTACAGTTGTTTTTTTTTTTATTATTTCATCTGTTCTTTCATCACTTTTTTCTCTTTTTCTGCCTTCTCTGAGATTAACTGAGAATTTTTAATTATTTCATTTTACCATCTTTTTGGATTAATAGCTATAACTTTTTGTTATGTTATTTTAGTTGTGTTAGTGTCTGTATTAGACATCTTTAACTTATCACAGTTTACTTCTATGTAACACTTTATCATTTTATTTATAAGAACTTTACAAGAGTTCTTTTACAAAATTACAATTCTCTCCTTCCACCCTTTCTACTATTGCTTTCATTCATTTTACTTATGCATATGTTATAAATATCAATGCATTATTTTCATTTAAAGATTCAATTATCTTTTAGAAAAAAATTAAATAAGAAATAAATATCCGGGGGCCGGCCCGGTGGCGCACTGCTGTAGTGCGCCGCTTGGGAAGCGCGGTGGCGCTCCCGCCGAGGGTTCGGATCCCACATACAGACCGGTTCCCGCTCACTGGCTGAGCGAGGCGTGGGAGCAACGCCGAGGGCTGCGATCCCGTTGCCAGTCCCGGTCCAGTGTGGGGGCGACACTGAGAGTTGCGATCCGTTGCCGGACACGGAAAAAGACAAAAAAAAAAAAAAAAAAAAAAAAAA
>NW_007730529.1:80743-83154 GCF_000696425.1 Galeopterus variegatus
ATTTTTACTTTTAAGTATTTTTTTCCTGTGTGTGTCATTATGGATAGTTTCTAATACTATGCTTTCAAGTTCACAAATCTGTTGTGCTCTATTGTCTAATCTTCTGTTAATTTTACCCAGGATATTTTGTATCAGAAATTGTAATTTCCATCTGTTGAAGTTTGACTTTCTCAATCTTTGCTCCAGCTGTTTGAATGTATGAAACACAGTCATAATTAATCTTTTAATGTCCTTTTTAAATAAGTTTCCTGTGTCATTTTTAGTTCACTTTCATTGACTTATTTTTCTCTTCAGTATGGTTGTATTTTCCTGTTTCTTGGCATACTTGGTCATTTTACTTGTTTCCCAAGCATTGTATCTTATAACTTGTTAGGGTACTGAATACATCTGTATTTCTATAAATATTTTCAGCTTTGTTCAGGAACATAGTTAAATTATTTAGAAACTGATCCTTTTGGGTCTAACTTTTAGGCTTTATAATGTGGGAACAGGACAACATTTAATCTAGGGTTAATTTTTGTCCCACTACTGATGCCCCATAAGTCACTCGATCTTTCACTCTGGCTGTTGGCAATAAACATACTTCCCAGTGACGTGTGAGCTCTATTCACTGTCCCTTCTACTCCTATGGGGTATTATTTCCTCCCCACTTTGGGTAGCACCCTCACATGCATCTACTGGTCGTATTCTACTGAACATTTGAAGGAGAGTCTCTGCTGATTTTCAGTTTTCTCTCTGCACAGCTGTCTACTTTCTGTTACCCTGCACTGAAAATTCCAGCTGCCTTAGCCTCTCTAAACTTTCAGATTAGTCTCCTCACCTCAATGAGGAAGCTCCTCCTCCCCAAGCCTTTATTTTTCAGGCAATAAACTGAGGAAATCATAGAGCCCACCTGGTTTCTTTCCTATCTTTAAGGATCAGTGTTCTTAATTGCCTAATGCCCAATATCTTGAAAGCCTTTGTTTCATACAGTTTTTTTTTTACTTTTAAGATTTCAGGTAGGAAGATAAATCTGGTCCCCAGTTATCCCATCTCAGCCAAATGGGGGAAGCCTTCCTAAAGCAGTTTTACATTAATTACTGCTCAATTTGGTATACTTTCACCATGTGCAGTTAAATGGAAACTCATACCTGTGCCTGTATCAGCTTGAGTGGTGGTTGATTTCTTAGGAATGAGTCTTTTTTTCCTACTTCATTAGATTCTTGAAAAGATAAATAAAAATAAGTCTGTACTTCTACTTCCAAGGAGGGTATGCAGAGTTTTTTTCCAGTTTTCCTGTCAAAAATGGAAGAGTTCTTTGATAGTTCTGACAAATAGGGTGGGGCTTTAGTTAGCTATGCTGAGGAAATCATTTTATTTAAGTTTGCAGGTGGTTTTGCAAATTTCTTGGCCATGTCGTGGTACATAATACTTTTTAGCTACATAGAGTATAACTTTTTAATTATCCATTGCTTTGTTGTTTTGGTTTCTTCCTAATTCTAAAGATTAGAATGCATTTATTTTATACTGGAAAACAACGTCTTGCTTATTTTAGAAAAATTTGATTTCACTGGAGGTTATTGCTGTGCTTTGTTTAAAAATAACATGAAAACCTCTAAGAATTTATGCCATGTTTTTCAAAGTATTATAAGACAAGTCTAGCATCACTTTCTTTCAGATAATATCTTATTGTACTCACTACCTTTTTTTTTGATTCTTATAAAAGCTACCACTTTATAACCTCTTAACCAAGCTCATATAACCTCACACTCCATATTGGCAATGAAGATTCTTTAACCAAGTACATTTATAATATTATTTGGAGTTGTAATGTTTACATTACTGTCATTTTGAGATATAGATCCATTTTTTGTAGGTTGTTTATGTAATGTAATTTGTATAATAACAGTAAAAAGGTAAATTCGGCAGGTGCAACAATAGCATACAAATGATGTAAAAATAAGTAAACCATTTTAAACTTCACCCTGATTACTGAATATTAAAGACTGATGAAGGAAGTTCTAAATCATTCACAATATTTAAGGACACAGATTGAAGTAGAGAATACAGTATTATATTCCTTTGATAATATAATCAATCTTACATTAAAAATGTATAATGTACTTCTGTAAAGTTATTTTATCACCTTTTCTTCTAAAATTGCTAAGAGCCTGCTGAGTACAGCCTTACAGGGACTAAAAGTGGTACAATAGCCACATTTTTTTAAATACTGCCTTAGAAAATTGAATAAAAATACAGACCCTTTCAAGTAAACATGTACAAATGTTCCTGAAATCCATTTGCAGACCTCAGGCTGGAAATCACTCTTCTAGATGTTTACTTTGATTGGGGCATAGATGCTCCAATAAGCAGGTTATTGCCAAGATAACAGGTTCTCTTGCCCCCAAAGCCTAATAATTTCTGAAGGAACT
>NW_007730529.1:84122-86189 GCF_000696425.1 Galeopterus variegatus
AACAATCAAAGATTCTTTGGATAGAAATGATTCAAGTTTTATTTAACTAAATATGTTAGAATTTGGCTTAAACCCCTCAGCCCCTCATCTCCCAATAATCCAGCAGTACGAGATCTGCCTTATGTTCTAATCTCCAGTCAGCTGACTTTCATGTGATGTTAAGATTTCTTATTAATATCTCCAAATACAGGTGGACACTTTTCAAATGTACCTTTGAAAGAGTTAAACAAAATGATTTTCCTACCTATCACACACAGTGTAGTACTTCAGATAATTCATGAAAATTCTGCCATTCCAAATAGTAAAGCAGTCCAGTGTTTCTCAAGGTAAGGTGATAATTGAAACAAGGTCAGAAAATGAAGCTCAGCACCGCAACATTTACAACACAAGACTGTTAACTTCCAGAGCTTCTAACTCAGTATCTCATAGCTGAATAATTAAAGTATCCTGGTAATATTGAGAACTTTCCAAATCTCTATTCCTTTGGTGACTTTTTAGAGGAATACCAATAAAGAGCTTTAAAATAAGCATGGATTTTCCCCATTAGCTTCCTTCAAAGCCTGAAACTGCCTTGGTATGGAGCAAAAAGGATTGAAAAGTTTTAAATATTCACAGGCAGTGAGCACAATGTTCTGGAGCCTAGGGACATAATAGAGAAAAATTGAACTGTTCCACTTTGAGTAATTCAAGTAATTATCAAAGGAATGCACATAGTGTATAAAAATACAGTAATACAGTCCTTAAAAATATGCAGGCTTAAAAATATAGTAATACAGTTAGGGGAGTGTGATTGGAGCTGTTGACTTGAAAGAGGAAAAAAGCATTGGTTAATTGGCATAGTCAGGTTGCAGGCTTTTGTGTCGAAAAGCACCCTGGATTTAGGTTAGAAGACCTGATTCTTACTTCAGCTGCACTATTATCATCTATATGACCTGAGGCAAGTGACATATTCTGTGATTCAGTTCCTGCAGAAATAACTTAATCATCCTAGGACAGTTACAGGAGATGGTATTTTAAAAAAATAAAAACAGCTGGAGTCTAAGGAGATGGATTTTAGTCTTGTCTCTATCTGAACTAATGTCTTTGAACATGTCACTTAACTTCTCTTAACCTCAGTTTCTTCTTAGTGTATATAAAAACTTGCTGGTATGACCCTGGTGCTCAGGCAGGCTACTAGAGGGCAAACACACCTGGCCCATACCAAGCAATCAGGACTTAAAGAATGAGAGCTACAAATGGGCTAGGCTAAACAGACAATGGATATTGGTATATCCTTCCAATAAGGAGGGTTCCCAGAAATTGCTAAGTCAATTATAACTTTGTGAATTTATTTCTTCCAGGAATTTGCAGCCTTATTTATTTTGATTGACTTAGAAACAAGCTCTTTGATTAATCTGTTTGATAAGGAAGAGGGTTTAGAAATCTTTGCAAGGCATAACAGGATCTGTGTTGAGAAAGTTCCTGAAAGGTGGATTTGGGGCACACTCTGTAAAACAGAGATTTCTACAGAATTCTTTACAGCAAAGTCCTTTTCCTTTCTCTGAACTCTTATCTCCCCTCTGCCAGACAATGACCTAAGCATGAAGAAAGAAAGACGGGCAGATGTTTTTACAGAATTCTTTACAGCAAAGTCCTTTTCCTTTCTCTGAACTCTTATCTCCCCTCTGCCAGACAATGACCTAAGCATGAAGAAAGAAAGACGGGCAGATGTTTTTAACATTTTAAAGTTAACTAAGGTGGAGTAATAAAGGTTTTGTTTATTAAATATTTTTATTTTCCCTTTTTACTATCTCCTTTCTAAAACCAAAACTAGTAAAAAGAATGAAAAGAAAAAAAATCCTCCATATCTGATAAAATAGAAAACTACAACTTCAAGTTAAAATGTCAAAATCTATGAAAAACTGTATTCAAGTACAGTACCATTTGGACCAAATTCAGGAAAGAGGTTGAGACAGAAACATGTCTTTGTAGAGCTATGGCAATGCCCCAGATCCACCCAAAGTGACTGGCTAAATTGATGTAACAAACCAATAATTCATTGCTTTAAATTGCAAGATCTAGGAGCCT
>NW_007730529.1:86629-106435 GCF_000696425.1 Galeopterus variegatus
TGGCTAAATTGATGTAACAAACCAATAATTCATTGCTTTAAATTGCAAGATCTAGGAGCCTAAGCTAAGAGAAGGTCACTGAGCCATAAGGTAAAGGAAACATGGCTTTAAAAGTATTCAATCAGACTTGCCACTTTTCAAAGAAATAGGTCACTGGTGAGGCAGAATAGAAGAGAAGGAGTGAGTGAGTGGCAATCAGCTCTGCAATGTACAGAGAAGTCAGTGCTAGATTGTCATATTAAGAGCCAGTGAGATGTGCAGTGAAACTATGGCACATATCCAGATCACCTAGAACAGAGATGTAACTGCTAAACCCCATGACCAGTAGAGTCAATAATTAAAGTTGCTTATTGCTTCAGCCTGTTCCCCTAACCTTCCCTTTGTATTGTTCTTCTACAAGCACCAGGTCCCTATTTAAAGATCAGCAGTATCTGAAAAAATATAAAAGAAACAGTGTATATACAGCATAAGAAAAACTAACTAAATGAATAAAAATGTGCAAAAGTTTAAAATATAAGAAAATATTTAAAAATTGAATAATCACCTTTCCATGAATTAAGCAAAACATCGTTTCTCTCAAAAAAAATTTCAAAGAGGAAATAAGATAATCAAAGTAGATTCAATGCGAGATGTGATGGATGCAAATGAGAAACTGAAACAAGTTTATAATTACCAAGTAATTATACAAGTAAATAAATACCAAGATAAAATTTATTTTGAAAGCCACAAGTAAACACATTGTAAAGTAGAATTGTCCAGCACATAGTAAACAGCACATAGTGAACAGCATTGTAAAGTAGAATATAATAAAATTTAAAATACCAGAGTTAAATAGAATTAAAGAGAAAAGAATAGATGCAGAAGACAAACAAAAACCAGCAAATGTCTGATCCCTGGGACAATAATGGAATAAATGTAACAGAAAATAAAATATTCACACATGGAGTAAAACTAGAAATCAATAGTAAGAGGATAACAGGAAAACTCACAAATACATGGAAATTAAACACACTCTTTATCAACTATTTGGTTAAAGAAGAAATCAAAATGGAAATTAGAAAAGATCTCAAGATAAGAAGAAGAAATAAAAGGCACCTTGATTAGAAAGGAGTAGGCAATCTGTATTCCCATATGATGTTTATGTAGAAAATTCAATGGAATCTAAAAAAGAAGGTACTGGAGTTAATGAGTGATTTTAGTAAGGTTTCAGGATGCAAGAGCATTATACAAACATCCAATGTATTTCTACATGCTAGCAACAAACAATCAGAAATTTAAATTAAATAAGCAAGCTCATTTACAAAAGCATCAAATATACGAGAAATGGGTATTGATATGCAACTCTGTACCACACAGACATGTACAATCAATTATATTTCAAATTTTTTTTTAAACTTTAAAAAATACAAGGAAGATGCTTATGGATAAATTTTACAAAAAATGCAAGGATTGTATACTGAAAACTAGAAAACATTGCTAAGAAAAATTAAATAAGAGTTAAGTGGAGTGGCATAAGATGTTCATGATTCAATATTGTTAGGATACTGATTCCTCACAAATTGGTCTTTAGATTCACTACAATGTTGAATGTAACAATTGACTAGCTGATTCTAAAATTTATATGAAAATGTAAGGGAACTAGAATAGCCAAAACAACTTTTAAAAAGAGGAACTAATTTGAAGAACTTATACTGCTTTATTTCAAAATTATCATAAAGATATACTAAACAAAACAGTGTGGTACTGATGTAAAGATAAAGCAATCAATGGAACAAATTACAGAGTCCAGAAGTGGACTCATACATATTTGGTCAATTGATTTTTGACAAAGTTGGCAAAGTATTTTAATGGCAATAATAATAATAATAATAATAATAATAATAATAATAATAAATTTCTACTAATTTTGCAAGAATTGTAATCAATAAGGACTCTAACCTCACACCCCATACACAAAATTTAACTCAAAATGTATCATAGATCTAAATATGAGCTAAAGCTTCTAGAAAAAAAAATGGAAGAAAATGTTAGACTTGGCAAAGATGTCTTAGATATGACACAAAAGCACAAACTATAAAAGAAAAAATCAATAAGTTGGATGTCATCAAAATTAAACATTTTGTACTTCAAAATCTACTGTCAAGAAAATGAAAGGAAAAGCCACAGATGGGAAGAAAATATTTGTACAACATATATCTAACAGAAAACCTGTATCCAGAATATATAAAGAACTTTTACAGCTCAAAAGAGACAAAATACCTAACTTAAAAATATGGGCAAAAGATCTAAAGATGCTTCACCAAAGATAATATATGAATAACAAATAAGCACATGAGAAAAGGATCAATAGTATTAGTTATTAGGGAAAAGTAAATTAAATTCACAATGAGATACCACTCGTTAGAATGGCTAAAATTTAGAAACCTGATCATACCAAGTGTTGACAAGTATGCAGAACAAACGTTGTTTGCTGGAATGTAAAATGGTACAACCCCTTTGAAAAACAATTCTGCAGTTTTTAAAAATAAACACACACCTACCATATGGCCCAGCCATTGTAACCCTGGATGTTTATCTAAGAGTAGCATTATCAGCAATTGTCTGCACAAAGACTTGTACACAAATTTTTGCAGCAGTTCTATTTGTAACAGCCAGAGATTGGAAACAACCCATCAATAAGTGAATGGATAAACAAATTGTGATATATCCAAAGAAAGAAATACTATTCACCAAAAGGAATGAACAAACGATATATGCAGTAACATAAATGAATCTCAAAATAATTATGTGATGAGTAACAGAAGACAGACATAAGAGTATCTTCTGTATAACTTTATTTCTTTAAAATTCTAGAAAATACAAAGTAACTTATAGTGTCCTAAAATTCTAGAAAATACAAAGTAACTTATACTGTCAAGAAGCAGATAAGTAGTTGACTGCAGTTGTTTGGGAGGTGGGCACAAAAGGAAGGGCTTGCAAAGGGGCATGAGGAAATTTTTGAGTGATAAATTTCATTAATTTGATGTGTTTATGGTTTCAGTCATATATTTACATGTCAAAATTTATCAAATTGTATATTTTATATAGATGCAGTTTATTGTACATCACATACTTCTATAAAGCTGAGAAAGAAAGTGGTATTCTAAGTACATGGCTCTCAAATTTTGTGAAACATGTTTTAGATAATCTTATAAATTTAGCTATTATGTAATATTTTAATAATTCATAATTATGTTGTTGTAGTCCGTTTTGTGTTGCTATAACAGAAATACCTGAGACTGGGTAATTTATAAGGAAAGAGGTTTATTTGGCTTACTATTCTGGGACAGCTGCATCAGGCACGGGACTTAGGCTGCTTCTACTCATGGCAGAAAGCGGCAGGCAGCCAGAGGGTACAAGATCACATGGTGAGAGGAAGCAAGAAAGAGAGAGAAGGTGCCAGGCTCTTTTCAAGCAATGAGCTCTCGCGGGAACTAATGGAGCGAGAACTCACTCATTAATCCCCCCTCCCCCAGGGAGAGCATTACTCCATTCACGAGGGATCCACCCCCATGACTCAATCAGTTTCCAACACTGCCACATTGGAGATCAAATTTCCACATGAGTTTTGGAGGGGACAACACATCCAAACTCCATCATATGTATATAGTTGATCATTTCAAATGCAAGAAAATTAATTGCAAACTGCCTTTCCTCTCTGTCCTTTCTCACCTTGGATGAAGCCGTATTTGACACACACTATCAAAGCTCAGTGTAACTTCTGGTGGTTTTGATAGGTTTTATAATTACTGATTTCTGCTATAGCTGTTTATGACAAGCTTGAATTAAACAGAAGTGCTTTTGACACTTTCTAAATCTAAAGCCAACACAAAGTCTCATTTTTCCAATACACACTGACAGCCCAAGACCATACATATCTGTCATAATGAAAATGAGAAAAACTGAACTATTAAAGAGAAAATACTCTCAGACTGGGTTAAAAAATACTTTCTGTTCATAAAAGATGTATGTGCCACAAAGTCATTTACAAAGATTGGAAGTAAAATGGGCAGAATGATGCTAGGAAAATACACATACATACACACACACACACACACACACACACACACACACACGGAAACTGGAAGTTAGATATTAGTGTCAGACAGGATTTAAAAAGAAAAAACAAGAAAACAAGGACAATTGATAACAAGAAAGTGTAAAATTTTTTCTACAAATTTTTATGTATCAAATAGTATAGTATGACCATTCAAAATGCAAATACCTCCAAAAAAGGAACAGAAATTACAATAACATTAAGGTTCTTTCACTTCACCTCTCTCAGCTCATAAAAAATTAAGCACATAATAAAAATAAGTAACAGTATGAAGTAGCGTTAAAGTGTGATCCAAGGTCTGCTTGCAGCAAACTTTCCTAGGATTTCCTAGGACTCTGGTAAAATAAAGTATATACCAACTGTACTCTGGCCTTTGAAGTCAGGTTTTCTGGAGGTGATTCCCAGAAGACTTCATTTTAACAAGCACCATAATGCTTCTTAAGCACTGAGAGTATAAATTTTATACTGAATAAGGTAATGCTAATATATTTATATATAAGAATTACATTAAATAGAATATACAATTTCTAATCAAGAAACCAAGAAATGTCTACAAAAGTGGACCATTAAATTTAAAAAGTGGAAAGAGTGAAGTCCACACTCTTCAATTGTAAAACAATAGAAAAGGAAATGAAAGAAAAGCTATAAATTAATGTTTTTAGAAAAGAAAGAAACAACACCTTGACCAGCTGAAAATTAAAAACCCTCTCTTAAACAATTTGGGCCAAAGAGAAAAAATCAGAATGGAAAGTATAGAAAGTTTAGAAAATAAAATAGCAGATGTAGCTAAGCAGGGCTCAAGAGGTATTTGTAGCTCTAAATATGTAATCACTACAGGAGAAAGAATAAGGATATATAAATCTGTAGCTCACTTTAATAAATTAAAAATGTAACAACAAAATAAGGCCAAGGTAAAGAGAAGAATGCAGTTAATAAAGATAAAAGGTAAATAGATTGAAAGCTGATTCAGACTACATAAGATAACACATAAAAAATGCTAGAATTGTTTCTTTAAAATAGTAAAATAAATACTTGACTTGCAATAAAGAACAAAAGATTATATATTGTCATCTTATTTATATGAAATTTTTAGAAAAGACAACACTATAGAGGTAGTGTATCAGTGGTTCCTGGGGCTGGAGTTGGAAACTAAAAATTGACTGCAAATGGGCATGAGGGAACTTTTTAAGGTAATAGTTGCACAAATGTATCAATTTCCCAAAACACATCAAACCGTGTACTTTACAATAAATAAATTCTAGTTTTATGTTTAATTTTTACCTCAATGAAACTTCTAGAAATATGTTGGTGAAAAGTCTCATTATAGCAACAGAAAAGATGGAATACCTAAAAATAATGAAAGTGCTATTTTGTGGGAGACATTGACTAAGAGTTAGGTGTATAAACAGATATGACTTGTTCTTTGTAAATTTTAGTTTATACATGTTTATGGGGTACAGTTTGTTGTTTCAATACATGCATATTTTGTATAATGATCTAATCAGAATAGTTTTCATACCTATCACCTAAACATTTATCATTTTTTTGTGGTTATAGCACTCAAGATCTTCTTTTCTAGCTATCTTGAAATATATAATACAATATTATTAGCTATTGTCACCCTAGGGCACCAGAACTTACTCTTCCCATCTAATTATAACTTTGTAACTTTGTACCAGGAGAAATGACTTATTCTTACATAAGCTAAAGAATGTAAAATATCCCTGAATTTATCTGTAGATTTAATGCAAACTCAACATGAAATAAAATAAAATTTTATTAGACAATCATATTTAATTAGACAGAATATAATTGTTCAGTGGATGGTCAGTATGACCATTTAAAGAGGGATAAAAATAAGTCCCTATTTCACTCCAAACACCATAATAAATTCTCAATGGTAAAAGGGGGTGAGGAGATATTTTGGGTGACTTGAAGTAGAGAAAGCAGATTTTCTCAGGAGCACACATAACCCAGAAGTAACCAAGGAGGAAATGGAACAAATGGACAACATAAAAATCAAAAATTCATATGTAAACTAGACGAAGGGGGTGAGGAGATATTTTGGGTGACTTGAAGTAGAGAAAGCAGATTTTCTCAGGAGCACCCATAACCCAGAAGTAACCAAGGAGGAAATGGAACAAATGGACAACATAAAAATCAAAAATTCATATGTAAACTAGACCAATAAAATCCAATACATTTGACAAGGATTTAATTTTATTATTCTAGAAATAATCCTTTCAAATTCCATTCAGTGTATCAACAACCCTTGTCAGATTTACTGCCGACATATATGTAGCACCTGAGCATTTCTCAGCACCTTCACAAGTTGTCCTGGTCCTGTCACCATCGTATCTTACCTGGATTATTGCAATGGCCTCCTAGCTGGTCTCTCTCTCTCTCTCTACTCTTTCTTACTTTCAAACTATTCTCAAACAGCAGCTAATGTAATCCAATTAAAACTTTGAATTCATTCTGCTGCTCAAAGGCCTCCAATAGTTTTCCACTTCAAATGACTTCTATATCTTTTTTCAGAATGAAAAAAAATTTTGAGTCCCTACACAATCTGGCCACCACATCCCTCCTCTGACTCGTTCTGCTCCAGCCACACTGTCTAATTTCTCTTCCTTGGACATGCTGGGTATATCCCACCTCTGAACTTGCTCCCCGTGCCTGGTGTACTGTTCCTCTAAATACCTTTATGGATTGTGCTCTCACTTTCTTCAGGCCTATTTTCGAATACTTTCTCAGGGAGGCCTTCCCTGACTATTCCCATTTAAAATCACAGATTATACTCTACTCCCAGCATTTCCTCTCTTTCTTTCTTCCTTTATTTTTCTTCACCTGGCATAGTATACACTAAGTTTATATATCTGTTTCCCATTACTATAATGTAAACTTTGTGAGAGCAGAAATTTTTGTCTATTTTGTTCACTCCTATACTCCTACCACCTTAAAAAATGTACAGAACATAACAGACATTCAATAAATACTTGCTGAATGAATGTGAAAAAATGCCAACAACCCAACAGAAAAATGTGTAGTTTACAGGAAAATAAATAAATATGGCTTATGAATACTTAAAAATGTCCAAGCTCATCTGTACAAACTAAAATTACTGAAATAATATTTTTCATTTATCAATTGACAAAGATCAACCAATGTAGATGAGGTTATGGGAAACTGGTATTTTCATGCATTATTAGAGAATGGTAATTGTTATGACCTCTTTGAAGGAAACTTGGTAATAACTTTTATAACTTCCAATGTGTATATTTTTTAAGAATTGTTCCTAATGACATTTAAGATATATGTACATGGATGTTCGTTGCAGTATTCTCGTAATAGCAAAAAACTAATTATGTATCAACAGGGTGGGTTAAAAAATTGTGGAATTCAATGATACAATATGCATCCATCTATTCATTCAGCAAATATTTATTGAATAGGTATTTTGTGCCAGATAGTGTTGTAGATGCTGGTGACACAGCCACAAAAAGAAAGAGAGAGAGAGGGGAAGAAAAGAAGGAAGGGAGGGTGGGAGGGAAGAAAAAAATGAAAAGGAGAAAACACAAGTCCCTGCCTCCATGGAACTTAATTTTTGGCAGTGGAGAAAGATAGCAAACACATAAGTACAAAGATACTTCAAAAAGTTCATGAAAAAATAGAATTAAAAGATAATACAAACCTTTCCATGAACTTTGTAAAGTACCCTCACATGAGATAAAGCCAGATAGTAATAAATGTTTTGAAGAAAAAAATTAAACAGGTTAAAGGGATAGAGAGAAATTGGGGTATGGATTAATATGTATGGGACGGTCGATAGCCTCGCTGAAGAGATGACATTGACCAGAGAGACCTGTGTTAGTGAGGACTATCTAGTTTTTTACCTGTTTTTTATTCTTTGAACTCTAAAGTCAAGGACACGAGTGTTAATGAGGTGTTTCAGGAATAGCAAGGAGGCCAGTGTGACTACAGTAGAGAAAATCAGGAGGAGGTAAAAGGAAAGGAGGTCACAGTGGTAACGGGGGCCAGATGTTTTAGGACATAGAAGGTTATAGTAAGAATTTCGACAGTTTTAGAGAGTGAGATGGGAGACCAATGGAGAATTTTGAGATGTGATCTGAATTACATTTTAAAAAGGTCATTCTGGATGCTATATTCTAGATAGACTTCATGGGTGCCAGGGGGAAGTAGAGAAACCAGTTAGAAGATATGGCAATAATCTAGGCAAGATATGGTGGTGGCTTAAACTAGGAGAATTGCAGGCTCTATAATAAAATAGGTGAGATGATGACATTCTGAACTTCAAGTTGATGATGTAATAGGTTGAGACTTTGGGAGTCATTGGCTGCAGTGAGCGTATTTCGCACATGGGAGGGACATGAATTGTTGGAGGCCAGACTGACGGCCAACCTCTAGGATGGCCCTCACTGATCCCCACTTGCTGATATTTATTCCCTGGTGTATTCCCCTCCCACACTCTACTAGGGTTGGTCTGTGTGACCAATAGAATATGCGAGAGTCATGGTAGAAAATACATTCATTGCAGCTTCTGTATTGGTCTCTCTCCTTCAGATCACTTGTTCTGAAGAAAGACAGCTGCCATAAGATGAAATGCCAACATGATAAAAAACTGAGGTCTCCAGCCAACAGCCAGTGGGTAACTAAGCCTCATGCCTAACAGCTAGCTGAGTGACTTGGAAGTACACTCTCCAGTCCCAGGAAATCCTTCAGATGACTGTATCTTCAACTAACAATTAGACTACAACCTGATGGCAGACCCTGAGCCAGAACCACCAAGCTGAAATCCTGACCCATAGAAACTGGGACATATAAATGTTCTTTTAAGCTACTAAGTTTTGGAGCAACATGTTATACAGTAATATATAACTAATATGGACCCTTTCAATCTATCTTCCATGACTCTTATCTGTTCATTTCATACTTTGCTAACGTGTATCTGGAAATTACATTATGAGAAAATTCCTCCTATGTCCTAGACGTAATTAATTCCACTTATCGCATTTTTTATTTCAATATATATTTTTCATCTACACTGTTCTTTCTTCTTTTCCACCTTGTTTGTTTAAAACTTTCCGGTATTTTTTAAATAAGTCATGTTTTCATTTAGGCCTTCAAGCATTTTCAAAATACTTATTCCAAATTTTTCTCAGGTTATGTTATAATATTAATTTCATCTGGATTAATTTCAACTTTTTCTGATTGTTGGTTTTGCATTGGCTGCCTTTTTGAGTTTGAGAATCTTCATTTTCAGCCTTGTTTTGGGTAGAAAGTGTTTTTATTGTTGTTGCTATTGTTTGTTTGCTTAATACATGTTCTATCTTTCCTCCCCCTCTTCCTTTTCTCTCTTCCACAAAACTAGTTTGGTGGTTATCTCTACCCAGGCTTGTAGGCCACTCATCCAGAACTAAGGCTTAGAGTAGGCTTTACAGGGTAACTGTCCATTGATAATAGAATACCGTAGACCAAGCCACAGAGCCAGTAAATGCCTTTGTTTAGATTTTCTCTGAGAAACTGGGGCTGTATCTTCCTGTCTCCTTAGATCTTCAGCTTGAAACAGCTATAGACCTGGGCATCAGTGCAGAGCAGTTTCTTTCAGCCTCGTCTCAAGTGCTGATGGTTACAGAGAGTCCAACTCCAGCAATTGGCCCCAAGCAGTGGCCATGAGCCCACCCATCTCAAATGAAGTCCTTTCATTTCCTCCCATTCCTTAGGAGCACAAGTCCTAAACAATCTTTTAAAAAGGGACTAGTTAGAAAATAATTTAAAAATCTGTCATAATCCATGCTTATGGTACCTCTTGAAGATAAAATGGTTAGAAGTAAGTCTATGCTCACCGAGAACATAATTTCACACCTTCCAAGTAATCCTCCTGAGTTATGCAAGGGAGTGCCCTTTGCATACCACACACCTGCTGTGGGGGGCTGTATGGAATTTCAAAATTCAAATCACACAATGTCCTCTTTCTGTGAATAATGCAGTGCCACATGCAATGCCCTTAACAATTAATATGAGCATATCATCTGTAGATGAGGATTTTTTTTCAAACATAAGAAAGAAAAAGTACATTTTTTTCCTTCCAACTTTGGCAAGTCTTACTTATATTCTTATATTAAGATATTTAAAAGATCCATCACAGTGCTCCACAGTTATCATGCTTAATGCTTGAATGCATAGATTTCTGCATTCCATCACTTGCTTTTGTTCATTCATGTGTCCATCCATTTTCATCTTTGAATTAATCTTTCTTTAAAGAATGAATAATGAAATTGTAGATAACACTGCAAAAGTGTCATGTTCAAAAAATATTAGAAGGGGTTTCTATATGTGAGAAAAGTGTGTGTGTGTGTGTGTGTGTGTGTGTGTGTTTGGCTTTAATGAGAAAAAATTCTGTCATTTTCAATAGTGGTGTTAATAAAATACTTGAAGTCTTGAAAGGTGAGCCTAAGAAAATTTCCCAGAATGTCATGAGGCCAAAGACAAGACTAAAGATCCAGCCAGAGAGGGAAGTAATAATTTGTGATTGCTCAGGATAACGGACTGAAAAATAAGCCCTGGGGTGGGGATAACTCATCTGTGTTCAACCTCACTGCTGACTTGTCTTCTGTGGATAAATAGCCATGCTATCAAACTCTGTTCTTTCATGTGTTTATCCTTCTAAGCCCAGCTTCAATGGCTCTTCAAGGCTATACATTTCTCTGATACTCACTTAGGCAAAATAAATTGTCCTTTTATACGAGCTTCCACAGTGCCTCATGTATATCTATATTTTAGGTATCTTAAATTGACTACTTAAATATATAATTACCCCTGGGATAAACTGACATCTCAAGGGCTAACTCCTGCAAAGCTATCAGCAATGAGGCTGCTTGCTATGGGAAGCCTTCCCTGACTCTCCAAGGACACACAGATTCTCCTTCCCCAATATTTCCACTATGATAAATAATAACTTCAATTATAGAAATTATTATATCATAATAATTGGCTAGCATGGCTGTCCCCTCCAAGTTACCTCTTATTGAGGGAAAAAATATGGTTTTTTTTTTCCTATCAACACCTAATCAATGGTCTGTCATATACCAGGACCTTAGAAAGTATTTATTTATATAAGAATTGAATACACACATATGTATACATACATATCACAATGACAAGAAACTATTTTTATTCTTCTTTTTGTATGTCCTGTGTTTGTGATAGTGCCCAATATATAACAGATACTCAATAGGTATGAGTAGTGTTGAAGTACAAAGAATTCACTCTTCTGTCCATGGGCTTGCTATTGGTGGAAGACTCTATCTAAAAGTTATATGGGTCCCAGATAGTGCCCAGATTGAATGCTAATGTTGTGCACTGAAACTGTATGCCCTTAATTTAATATTGAAGAGTGATTTAGACCATGCCTTTCTACTTCACATAGCTCAAAGTACACAGATTTGGAAAGGAATTAACTGACACTTATTGGAATGGACATTTGTTTCTAAATGCGGAAGCAAGCTTAATTCTACAGAGTCCTGCATTTGGAAGGTTACTAGGATCAGGAGGGTAGTGATGTGTAGCTTCAATATATTGCACCTAATCACATAGTTGGATGGTCAACACAGAAATAAGATGTAAGAGAAAAAATTGCTTTTATTACTTTTTCAGATTTACCATAAACGAATTCATAAGCGCATCAAGATGTCACTAGCTATACAATTTTTTTCAGCTACCCAATTTTATAGTTGTATTCTTCGCTTTGTCATTCCTAATAACTGCATTGTGTCTCAAATCTAGTTTCTAAGCTTTGCACTCACTGATCATTATCTCCTATTCTCATCAGGAGTTCAAGACATTGAACTTGCTTTCTTTTAATTATCTATTACTTCTTTCTCTTTAACTTCCACCTGACACAATCCATCTGGGTAACATTTCTTACTTCTCTTTCTACATTATCCTAACTTTAAAAAAATCTTAATTCTGCTTAAACTGAAGTGTTACTTTTTCTGAGTCATTATTTGAGTAGCTGAACATCGGTGGAGAATAATAAAACACTGTTCTGGCTGATCTTTATTTGAATTCATAACTACCAATTTCAAATGGGCATATATCATGGCCTGACTTTTCTATTACACTTCCCTAGCACATGGATTTTCCCACTCTCAGAGTAACTATTTTATAACTTCCCTCCAACAATTCTCTTTACCTTCATGAACCACACTCAAATAACCTTGTCGCAAATCAAATTTTATTGAAAAAAATAGGTAGGAACACCTTCCTCTTCTCACCTTTGGGCACCTATACCCACAGCTTGTCCTTTTCTTCTTATCACTGTGCATGAGAAAAGCCACCCTCCCACATATGCCAAGGGTCCAATCCCCTCTCACCTTCTCAAGCACTTTACTCCTTCAATTTCTTCTCTTTCTGTTCTAGATTAGTAGTGTTCCCAGAGAAATAGGTCAGCACCCCTTATTGTACTTTGGCTGATTTTTTGCTCCACCTGAAGTTTTATTCTGATGAAGGAAAATGAATCCTTGAAGAGATTTTTGTTAGTGCTTTTATTTTCTCAGATATTCTCCCCATCTAAGATAAGTGTGACACCATTTTTACTTTTCTGCCATGCCATGCAATAAGAGCCATGTCACATAAGAGAATGGATTAGTAAGGGGATGAGAAAAAATGACAATTAGATACTTTAAATGCTGCTGACCATAGACATTTCAAGGACAATTTAGTGACAATTTAAACTTGATCCTCCATTTTACATAATGCAGCATTTCCAAAGGTCTCTCTAAAACAAGGTTGACTCAAAAGTCTAGGTCCAGGAGGAAATGGCTTTTCTTGGACAAAAGTGTTGTGTCCAGAGGCATAAAGGCAAGCATCAAGAATCTTTTTGATAATGGCTGTAACTGCAGACCAAAATGCATGACATGTAGGCACAAACATGTAAAAAATACTTGTGGTCATACATTGTTGGCTTTTCAGCTACTCACACACTGTGATGAACTATTTTAAAAGCCATACTAGATACTTGCTCAGTTGCTACAGAACATATCATGCTTCCTATAAAATTATCATCATCATTATTGTTGTTATTTTTAATAAGAGGTTTGAAAGAATGATTGTGTATTGTAATGATGAATAAGCTAACTATCCTGGTCTAACTATCACACATTGTATACAACTATTGAAAATCAACATAGTACTCTACATGCATGTATAATAAATTATCTTAAAAATAAAAAAAAAATAGAAACTGGCAAAAGAATTCTGGTCTTCGAAGTCACACACACACACACACACACATACACACAGATACACAATTACCTTTGTCTCTACTTTCTACTTGCTCACCTGTCATTATAGTAATTTTCCCGATATGCTTAGCAGAAGTAACATAACTCAACTGACAGCAACAAATTTAAGTTGTATAATCATGAATGCCAAAGGATGAGACATATATAAATAAATAACTCATGCTGTTTCACTAGTTTCATAAGGGCCAAACTGGACTTCACTCAAGGAAGTTTAATTTTTGTCATATGCTGTCTATCTCAAAGGTCTTAGAATGCAAGCAACAGAAACCAACTGTACCTTGAACAAAAAAGCAAAATATTTATTAGAAGGATAAGAAAGCTTAAGAGTAAGAATGGAGAAATATACTTACAAATGGGTAAGAACAAAAGCAGAAACTGCGGAGAGTCTTATACTAGAAACAGCTTGGTCAAGCCATTGCCAAAATGAATGTATTCCTACAAAGATGCAGATTCAGGAAGGAAGCATTCAATTGGCTAACACTTATCAAATGCCTGCCTCTTAGTTAAGAAGGTCAATGCACATGCCTAATATTTCCATCAAGTTGTACCCAATGAGGATGAGGTTATTTCCTGAACGTAAATTAGTATGCTTTTAGGTAAGAGAAATAGATACTTAATCAACCAAAAAAAATGAACAACTAGATCCAGAAATAACATGATAATAAAACTTCTGTTCATACGTACTATTGTGTCTTTTCACTGACAATTTTATTGCTGAATCAAACTGGGAACATGAAAGTTTATTTAACATTCACTTAACAGATTTAGGACATTCTGAGTTTTTCTAGTGATACATCTACAGTCTAATTAACAGCTAGAGATAATTAATGATGTTGACATTTACGCCCCTCATTTGTGTCACCAGTTTCTACATCATACTAATTGGCATTTAGAGTGATAAGAAAAATGTTTTTGAGCTGAACACCACCATCATGCTGTTGCAGTTTTTTTGAACTCAAAGACCTATTGTCCTGTTAACATATTAGTATCATTTTCTAATTGCATTTGTTTAGACAGTTACTCTGAATACATGAAAACTTTGAATAGGTACATGTTGTGTCTACCTTTACAGTTAAAAGAGAAATTATAAATGTGACTTTACTCCCTAAGATACTTTTCAATATCTTCACAAAGTTAATATACAAGAGCACTTCAAAAAGGTCATGGAAAAATATAACTAAAAGGTAATATGAATCTTTCCATGACCTTTTTGAAGTACCCTCATATAACAAGCATGACGACACAGACATTTGGGTTTAGTAGCAGAAGAATGTTGTCAGTATTCCTTGAATTTAAGAGAAAAAAATTACCTTGCTGAAAAATTGCATAGCTAAGAATGCTGAACTCTGGAGTCAAAAATTGCAGATGGTAACTTTTCTTTGTATAATTATAAAATAAAGTGATATTTGTACTCTTTGGCATATTGAGCTTATGAGACAGTGCTTGGGTTTATGTAAAGAGAGGAGAACAAGGTTTGAAGAAAGGAGGGAAAGAGAAGAGATGAGAAAATAGAAAGGAAAAAGGAGAAAGGGTCTGTAACGGCTCTTTCCCCTTAATGTCACTTCCCCCTTTTACTGAAGGACCAAATACACAATTATCCCTCAACAATCTAAGTGACTTATCTTGAGTCACAGGTGCCACATCACCACCACCTTTAATTTAGATGATTTACTGAAGTGGCCAATAAATGAAAACACAGCATTTCTTGGAGTTTTCAAGGGCTAACAATATGTCCATATTTATATCTTGTATAGAACGTAGCTTCTCAAAAGTTCTAACAAACCTCAAATGTGGATGAATGTAAGAACTAATCCTCTGACACCCAAGCTTCTGGCATTCATTACAAGGTTGACACACTGTTCCATGGTAGCTATCACCAGCTCATTCCCAGCCCTTCTCTGTAACATCCTATTTCCTCCCCATCTCCCTTTCATGGTGGATATAGATCATTTTCTAACAAACTCCCTTCAGAATTTACCTACTGGACCTCCCCCTTCCTGGGCAATCTAACAGTTCCTGAGGGGATAGCTGTATCAAGCCCAAGAAACAAGGTATATAGAGGCCTACTGTATCAGTCAGGATCCCACTGGAAACAGATGGGACACTCCTTTAGATGAGGAATGCAGCTAATCTGAGAAGACTCACATTGAGGAAATTAGGGGTAACAAATACCCCAACCTCACTTTCCTCCCTCCTTCTGATCTCCTGCTGGGGCTTCTCATTGGAGAACTCAACCAGAAGCCAGAGAGCAAGGAAGCCCTCTTGTGCAGTCCATAGAGGTCAGCCTCTTGAGACAGAGCAGGGTAGAGAAAAGTAGAGTCTGGAGAGACAAATAGACTGTATCTGCCATGCACACCCAGGTCCACACTCATCTCATCTTTAGCTGGCCTCACTCACAAAGCTTCATCTATGCTGTTATTTACATGGTTTGCTAAGCATATACTCCAATATAGGTTTGTATCAACACTAATATTCAACTAAAGAGAGCTATGGTGTTGCTATAGCCAGGCAGTTCAAACAAACATGAATAGACACTAGGAATGTGATTATACTGTGATGTTGAGCACCACTAAGGAGAAAAAGGCTGTCCTCCTCCTAAGGGGCCCCCAACATAAGCACATCTTTCATGATCTTTTCTCATTTATCCATAATCTCCCTCCCAACATCCACCTCACCCACGAGAGAACAGATGGAAGGAAAGGTGAGCCCTAGGCCTACCAGCTTCCACCAGGAAACCACTAAGGAAACATAAGTCATACAAGGACAGCTTTTTGTTTTACAGCTCAGGTGCCAAAACGTCCTTAACAGCCACTGAATGAATCATTGGGTGTCTTTCGCTCTTCCCTGGATGCAAAATTAATTTTCTTAAATCCTTAATCATTCCTCCTGGCAATACTCCATAGGAGAACCTTCTGCGGCAGCACTTAGTCTAATTAACTACCTTGGAATTTACCTATTTAGGCATTCAAATTGCTCATGTAGCAACAGAGATTTTGTTTGCCAACATTTAATTCTTCATATTCAACATTAAAACTGTTTTGGGCCATTAATCTCTAATGCCTTCATTCCAAAGAAAATGTAATTAAATTCTTAAAAAAACAAATGTTAAATTTTATCTTTTTATAAAAGGCTAAAGATTCCTTTCCTACTTTTTATTTTCCCCTAACTCTCAAAAAAAGAAAAAGTGTAGATGAAAAATGTTTGCCTCATACTCTTTTAATAGAAAAATGCCTTCAACCAGTCTATCCCAATGCTAAACCAAATATATTGACACCTATGACTTGGGCCATAGAACAACTGTCCATAGTAACATGGAACCCAAAAGCAGCATGTAAGTTTCATCACATGCAGCTCTGGGTGCCTAAAATCTAGATGTTTTGATTCCCCTTTCTTTGTGCTCTCTCACACACACACATCCAATTAATCCCCAAATCCTATTAATTTTATCTCCTAAATATTTCCCCAAACCGTACCCTCCTGCCTACTATCCACCTATGACTTCATTAAAATTTTTATTTACTAACCCTCATCTGAGCTGTAACAACCACTTTCTAATTGGCCTCTTAAGTCCAGTTTTTCCTCACACAATTCCATTTCTACCAAAATGACCTTTCTCAAGTTCAAATATGATATGTTTTTTTCCAGCTTAATACTCCCTTATTGTTCCTCATTGGCTACAGGATAAAGTCTAAACTCACTAATAAAGCACCCAAGGTCTTTCAGGACCTGGTTATGCCCAACTCCACCTCCTTATCTCCTTATCAAAGCCTGCATCACATCACATTCTAATTCCCTAGACACAGCACGCACTTTCATAGCTCCATGTCTTTGTTCATGTTGTTCTTGTGTCTGGAATGACCTCAGCCCTTTGTCTTTGCCTATCTCCTTTCATGCTTTAAGACTCAGCTCAGGCTTATCCCCAAATCTTATCCCCATGGCTGGCATCCTGATACTCTTCGAGCCTGTGTGCATGCCCCTGCCTTTGCACTTACCCAGAATGTAATGATCTGGAATTGTCTGGAAAAGTCCTTTTCGTCTACTTAAGGGCAGAAATTATGACTCTATCTTCTTCATGTGCCCATGCCCCATAAGTGCTGGAATAAGTTTTTATGAGTAACTGTAGAAACTGCTGCTAAATAGCACCTTCTCCATAAACTCCAAGATTCTTTGCTGCTGCTGCCCTAGCAATGATACCATTGTCCATTACGTGGTTCACAGTTTTGTGGAAAAATAAAATGAATGTAACCCTGCAACTGGGAGCTTCTCGCTTTGAGTAAGACAAATACAAAGAAAATACTTTTCCCTACATATAGTGTTAAAGTTAGAACAGAGTAGTTTATATCAAGTGTGATCTTTGCTTCTAGTAGGGAAGAAAAGAACAAAAAAGAATGTAATTACCATGAAATCACATAAATTCAATGCAAGAAAATCATCTAGTCCAAGTCTCAGCCACCAGAAAAATAGTGAAGCCATCTTACCTTGTCCAGGATTCTCTTTATCTTTTTGTCATCTTGCCATAGAGGCAGATGGAGGTGCAGCTTTAGATTCACGTAGTTCAGCTCCTTGCACTATGTGGTTGTTCCTGCATAAGCCACTTCTCCCTGCTTACTTCCATGGGAGAGCAGACAGCAAGGGTATGAAAGCCAGTAGGCCCACCCCAGTAGCAAAAGCAGCAGAAGCCCAAACCCCAGCCACAGGAAGTACATGAATTATTCTCCGTATTTACTCAGAGCATTGCCAGAATTATCGATGCATCCACAGGAATAACCTAGCACCAGCTTGCTGGGTACAGTGAGACAACCAGTCCCTGAGTGAAGGGGTGAAAATAGAAAAGGAAAAGTACAGCAAGACTTCAGAAATTGCAAAGGAGGTGAGTCATTAGGGGAAAAAAAGTTAAAAAAGAAAGAAAGAAAGGAAAGTTCCTTATATGAATTTGAAGTCAACAATAGAAAAGGAAAAGTACAGCAAGACTTCAGAAATTGCAAAGGAGGTGAGTCATTAGGGGAAATAAAGTTAAAAAAGAAAGAAAGAAAGGAAAGTTCCTTATATGAATTTGCAGTCAACACAGCCCAGAGAAGGAAGGCAGCCTCTTTTGCCACAGAGAGGGGATGTCTCCGGCCATAAAGACTGAACTCACCTTCAAGTCCTTCTGTTCTTCCAGACTGGCCTGGTTACTGGGTTTTGCTCCTCTCTGGCTCCCATATAGTATATGTGGTGGCTCTAACCCCAAAGGAGCAGGACTGCAGTTGGGGTTTTTTTAACTGCCTTTTTAAATTATTGCAAAAGTGTTATATGTTTATTATGGAAAATGTCTACTACAAATGGGAGGAAAAAATAAAATCTTCCAAAATCACATAACTCAAAAATCAATGCAGATAGGATGAAAATGGAATTATAGTACTTAGGAAACTTGATTTTTAAAATTAACAGTAGGTTATGAACATGTTGCCCATGTTGTGAAGTTTTCATTTATAATGTTACTTCTAGTGGCTGAATAATATTTATTGTACAGATGTACCATAATTTATTTAGCCAATTACAAATTGGTGGACATTTAGATTATTTCCGATTTTTCCTTTTAGCATTTCTCTGATGAACATCTTTGTAGATAAAATTTTAACAATCTATAATAGTTGCCATAGAATAAATTGCTGCACATTGAATTACTAGGTCAAAAGATATGAATGTGCTGACGCTATTTATATATAAAGCCAAATTGCCCTGCAGAAAGATTGTACTAATTTGCACTCCCACCAGCGGGGCATAAAAGTGCCCATTTCTCAATTCCCTGCAGAGAGTTTTTGAAAGCAGAGCAATTGAAAATATTCTACAAAGCTCCTATTTCGAAACCAGTCTATTGATCACAGACAGTTTATTCATCCACTTGCCTCCAGTTCAACATTCTCTGAGTACCTTTCTTGTGCTGAGCAATATAGATAGACCCAACACATTTAATTAGTTTAATAACGGTCTAATCAATTTGACCAAAATAGTCACAGAAATATGATACAGAAGTACTTGTAAAAAACATTTTAAAAATATTTTAGAGTTAAACTTTCCATGTTGAAATCCATCTTCTATAGTTTCTGATGTTCATTCAGCCTCTACCTGACTGCAAATTAATGACAGAGAGTTCACTACTGAACCAACCTACACCTAAGTTGAGAATCTTTAGTTAGGGAAAATTTATTGTATTGAACCCAAAATTTCTTCCTATAAATTTCACATATTAGTCTATTATTACTTACAGAAGAGTCCATTTCTTCTTCAAATATGTTATCTATTTATCAAGGAAAACAGCCCCTATACCTCCCAAAAACAAAACTCTATTTACAAGATTTTGTTTTTGCATCTGGAATGCATATAAATATTTTTCCTTCTCTTTCC
>NW_007730529.1:106845-108534 GCF_000696425.1 Galeopterus variegatus
CCCAAAATTTCTTCCTATAAATTTCACATATTAGTCTATTATTACTTACAGAAGAGTCCATCTCTTCTTCAAATATGTTATCTATTTATCAAGGAAAACAGCCCCTATACCTCCCAAAAACAAAACACTATTTACAAGATTTTGTTTTTGCATCTGGAATGCATATAAATATTTTTCCTTCTCTTTCCTATATCCTAGTGAGACCCTACTCAACCTTCAAGGTCCAACACAACCATCACCTTGCTTGACACTTTACCTACCATACAATCTGTTCAGAATTCATTATCTCTTTTCTGTATTGCCATAGCATTTTGTACACATTTTTAATATAAGCCCTCATTACTTTATGATATAATTATTTGTTTGCATGACTCTTCATGACTCACCTGCAACCACTTTGAGGGCAAGAACCATGTCCAAAGCACCTAAAACAGTACCCATTAGACATGGTAGGTATTCCAAACTGTGTTCAAATAAAACGGTAGTAATTCACAATCTAGTACTAATCTAGTATCTAATAAGATAAATGAGATGCATAAAAACAATTATAAGACAGAACATATGGAAGGTAGTAAGTATCATAGGTTCTGCAGAAAGGTGAATCCTTGAAACCCAAGCCAAGGTCTTTGTCCTCTCACTATAGACAATGTAAACACATTCTGAGCAGAGTGTGCAGAAGAGCTCAGAGGGAGGGGCAAAGAACAAGTCTATTGACAAGCTAACAGAGTCTACACCAGCATAAGTAAGAAGAGGATAGAAAGGAAAAATGAAAGAAGAAACATAACATTAGTATTTGGTCACTGACAAAATATGGGTCAGGGAAGAAAGACAAGGAAGGGAAATACCTCCAAGGTATGCAGCCTGGGTGATTAGGATACCACTGCTACCCAAAGGCTGCAAATGGGTAACTTAAGAAGATGAAGCTTTCAGATGTGGATTTATGGCTCATATACTGAGTTTACTTTATTTGAAGGCCTTTAGATGTGATATGTTATCTTCAAATTACCACAATCCCCACTACTCTCTTTTGCCTTAGTCTCAGGGCATTTCATTTGTGTATATTTCCTACTTGGCCCCTGTAGGCATATGATATTTTATGAATCCTAGCAACAATAACTTAAATTAAAAACCAAGAGCAGAAGGAACTAGTTTGGGACAAATATTGGGGTAGATCAGTGGTTTCCAAATATTTTATTTTTTTTATTTTTTAGCATTGCAATAACCTTGATTAAAAATAAAATCTCACTTAGAGGTCTCACATAAAACACAGAAACATAAAAGTACTCCAGTTAATTGAATTGGAGGACTGGAACCCTCATTCTCACAGCCACCAGTCCCACCCCCTAGGGTGGGTAGCTCCTAGGGTATTTTCATGAGCTTTAGGGATCTGGAAACCTCAGTTTGAAAACCTCTGAGATGAATGATAAGTGGAGATTTATATAGCTTTTGAAGTACCAACAGATCTACAGGTAAAAATGTTCAACAAACAACTGAGTAGAGAGAACAGGGGGTTGGAATAGAGTTCAGATCTGAATAAAGATTTGAGAGCCATCTATAAGAATGTGATATTTGAAGCCATTGTAATGAATGAAATAAGTGAGAAAGTGGGCAGAAAGATAAAAGAAGATGGATAAGAATAGCCTTTTGGGGAATGCCTACATTTGTAAGGTGGGCAAGAAGGAAAAATCT
>NW_007730529.1:108867-140188 GCF_000696425.1 Galeopterus variegatus
AAGTACCAACAGATCTACAGGTAAAAATGTTCAACAAACAACTGAGTAGAGAGAACAGGGGATTGGAATAGAGTTCAGATCTGAATAAAGATTTGAGAGCCATCTATAAGAATGTGATATTTGAAGCCATTGTAATAAATGAAATAAGTGAGAAAGTGGACAGAAAGATAAAAGAAGACGGATAAGAATAGCCTTTTGGGGAATGCCTACATTTGTAAGGTGGGCAAGAAGGAAAAATCTGCCCAGTAGACAGATGAATAATCTGACAAGTAGCAGGAGAATTCAAGTAGTATAAAATGTTAAAAATCAAGGAACCAGTTCAGAAAAAAGGAGAATGGGAATGAGGAAAGATAATTTGTCAGACCACTAAGAGACTACTAAGAATGTGGCCTCCGAGGAGCAACTGCAGAATGACGGTGGAGACGGGAGGTAGAATACAGATGGGATAAGGGGTAAACAGGCCAAGTGTTTACTCTCTTGAAAAGTTTGGAGGTCAAAGAAAAGATATAAACAGGGTGATAATGTGAGGGCCTACCGAGGAATATGTAGAAGTTGCCAAGAAATGTTGTGTTAGGTGAAAGTCAAAAACATTTTTATGGAAGATGAGTGCTTATATTCTGTTAGTCTAACCCAGCAGAAAAATGAAGACACATCACCAGCTCCCCAGTGGCTCCCAAATTGTTGTAAGGGCAGTTGGGACTGAAGGACTTGTAAAGTCTCCTCCAGGTTTTAGTGCTTATGGTTATGTATCAGGTAAGACAAAGATGCTCTCTTCCCCAATTTTCCAACAGCAAATATACATCAATAGGGCTAGTGAGTTTGTTTTGCCTGTGGAGAGACAGAGAAAAAGGAAGAGGAAAGCATGTGGATCACCCACAGGCTAAGAAACTTTATGCCAGGATGTGCCAATATCTATTATAATAATTTGGTTCTGCCCAAAGTTGTGAGATCACAGTCAGGATTTCAATCCCTGTGTAACAGTACCAATTTCTTTATTTGAGCAGTTGGGTACATCACATCCAGGGCCGATGGTCTTGTAAATGTTTATAACTGAACAAAAATAAAATCTGGAGAGAGTGAGAATGTGTCTGAACAAATTAACCTACCATGGAAAATAATTCAAGGTGAAGTTGTAGTGGTGATGAGTCAGAAGAGACATTTTTCCTTGATGAAGACAGTATTTCTTATTGAAGCCAAGCCCAAAGTGAGAGAAATCAGAACATACCACAGAGACTTCAGTAACTTGGGAATGTCATCATAAAGAATACAATGCCAACATTTTGATGATGAGAATGATAGCCACTATAATTTATAGATCCCTTATTCTGCTCCAGGCTCTTTACATACATTGCCTCATTTAACCCATATAGAAATCATACAAAGTAAAAATTTCTCAATTTATTCTAGAGGTGAGGAAAGAGAGGTTCACAGGGATTAAGTAACTGCCCAACATCGCATGGTTATTAATAAGTGACAGAGCAAGATTACAGTTCAAATCTCATTTATATTTATGAGAGTTGTTCCCCACCAGTATACACTGCCTCACAGTAATGTCAGCTATAACCCTCCATTCCCCATGTACCTATTGGCCAAGGTAGCCCCTTTATTCTTTGAAGGCCACTCTTTCACCAACAGACCAAGGTTATTTGGCAGCTTTCTGCCTCTGCAGGACTGTCTGCATCACTGGGCTCAGAAAGGTAGACTGAAAGATAAGGAGCAGCACCAGACAGGAAAGCAAATATGGCTGACAATCCCTGATACCCAAGGGAGGTTCCATATCAGCAGAGAGATCTTACCCAAATGACAATACTTTAAATCCAGTACTATCCATATAATAACTAGATATGTACAGGGATTTTCCAGATGAGAGACAGCAGAACTCTATTTCTTCATCCAATCTATTTTTTTCCTACAAAGCCTTGGGAGGGGAGGAAAGATAATTCTTCCACCCTGGCTTCTGCTGGAAAGCCTCAGGGCATGCTGAGGAGACCCTCCATTCAGCAAAGTTTTGGCACAGATGATTAATACGGACAGCATGGGTGTCCATATCAATGGATAGGATTTCAGTCTTCTACTTCTGAAATCCCATCCAAATGGTGGATAGAATTTCAGTCTTGCTGCCAAGGTTTACTAATCAGTTTCTTCCATTCTGGGCCTATGCAAATCCCAGGGTTTTATCATTTCAATTTGAAAATCTGCACAAATCACATTAAATTTTGCTGCCCAGCTATACTTGGCTCTTCTTTCCAAAATGGGTCTGATACAACATAATAGGTACTTAAAGAAAAACAAACAAACAACAACAAAAAAATACATCTTTCTCATTCTTAAAGGAGCTTCAGGACACTAAAGATTACCTCGTCCTTTTCTCTGTGCCTTAAAAAGGAAGAGCGTGGCTTGTTGGTCCTCACTATGCTGTAAAGATGAGAGCACCCTGGTTCAGGTTGGGCACTGTGAGATTTAAGTTTGAGGCTGGGCACCATGAGATTTGAAGTGCTTGTCTAAATTCAGATCAGGAATGAACACAGTTATCTGATTAACAGAGAAACTACTAGATTCCCTTGGTATTTGGCTAGGTATGGGCAATGGAGAGAGGTGGAGCAGGTGAGAACAAACCAGGCCAGTGGTGTCATAACAGATGTGACTAGATTTCCTCATCAGTAAAATAAAGGATACCATGGATGACTAGATTCCCTTGGTATTTGGCTAGGTATGGGCAATGGAGAGAGGTGGAGCAGGTGAGAACGAACCAGGCCAGTGGTGTCATAACAGATGTGACTAGATTTCCTCATCAGTAAAATAAAGGATACCATGGATGCTTTCCAGCACCAATATTCCATGAGTCAATAAGAGCCCACAGAAGGACTACACCCTCCAAATATACCACTACCTCTTGAGAATAACCAGAAACTTTTACCACTTAACTAGAGCAAAATGGGGCCCTATCAACCTACTTTCTTATTGTTGTAGTAGACTAGATAATCTTTGATGTCAAAAATAAATAAATATCCATGTTCATACTGACATAAATAAATGATTGAATAAATAAATAAATGGGAGAAGAGACAAATCTCTTGTGCATACTTTTCTCCAATGTATGTTCTTGGTGTCTTTGTCAAAGATCCATTGGCTGTAAATCTGTGGGTTGATTTCTGGGTTCTCTATTCTGTTCCATTGGTCCAACTGTCTATTTTTATGCCAGTACCATGCTGTTTTAGTTACGACAGCTTTGTAGTATGATTTGAAGTCAAGTAATATTACACCTCCAGATTTATTTATTTGATTTTTATTCATGATTGCTTTGGCTATTCATGGTCTTTTGTTGTTCCACATGAATGTTAGGATTGTTTTTTCTATTTCTGTGAAGAATGGCATTGGTGTTTTGACAGAGTTTGTCATAAAAAGGAATGAAATTTTACCATTTGCAGCAACATGGATGAGAATGGAGAAAATTATGTTAAGTGAAATAAGCCAGGCACACAGGGAAAAATACCATATGTCCTCACTCCTAAGTGGGAGTTAAAAGAGAAAGAAGGAAAGAAAGAAAGACCACAGTGGGGTGTTGAACTTGCAGAGGGAGAGAACAGACCTAGGGTTGCTGGGGCAGGGGGAGGGAGGAATGCAGAGAGGTATTGGGAAGAAGTTGGGAGAAGGACACAGAATAATTGCAATCTGAGGTGATGGGCATGCTGAGAGCATTAATTTTCTTACCACATCTTAGGAACAGGTGCTGATATTCAGCTCTGTGCTCCATTAATGTGTATAATCAATAAAAATTGGGCACACTGATAGCATTGATTCACTCACCACATCTTGGGCACAGATGCTGACAGTCAGCTCCGTGTCCCATGAATATGTATAGTCAATAAATTTTTTTTCAATCTTTTGTGCAAAAAATTTTCAGATTATTCATGTAGATACTTTTCCCTCAAAGAGATGGAGTATAAAAAATGGATTAAAGACCTAGGTATAAGACCCAAAAATGTAAAATTACTAAGGGAAAATATAGGTGAAACACTTCAGCAGTTAGGTCAGGGCACAGGCTTTATGAACATGAGCCCAAAAGCACAAGCAGCAAAAGAAAAAATAAACAAATGGGACTATGTCAAACTGAAAAGTTTCTGCACAGCCAAAGAAACAATCAACAGAGTGAAAGACAACCTACAAAGTGGAAGAAAATTTTTGCCAACTATGCATCTGACAAGGACAAATATCCAGAATATACATAGAACTCAAGGAATTATACAGTAAAAAAAAATAAATGACCCAATTAAAAAATGGGCAAAGGAGCTGAATAGACATTTTTCAAAGGAAGACATTCAAATGGCCAACAGATACATGAAAAAATGCTCAATATCACTAGTCATCAGGGAAATGCAAATTAAAACCACATTGAGATACCTCCTCACTCCAGTTAGACTGGCTATGATCAAAAAGATGGTGAATAACAAATGCTGGCAAGGGTGTGGAGAGAAGGGAACACTACTGCACTGTTGGGGGGACTGTAAATTAATACAACCACTTTGGAAAACAATTTGGCGGCTTCTCAAACAACTGTACATAGATCTTCCATATGACCCAGCAATCCCTCTTCTGAGTATATATCCAGAGGAATGGAAATCATCATGTCAAAGAGATATCTGCACTCCCATGTTCATTGCAGCTCTGTTTACAATAGCCAAGATATGGAACCAACCTAAATGTCCATCAATAGATGATTGGATAAGGAAACTGTGGTATATATACACTATGGAATACTACTCTGCCATAAAAAAGAATGAAATATTCCCATCTCCAACAACATGGGTGAACCTGCAGAAACTTATGTTGAGTGAAACAAGCAAAGCACAGACGGATAAATACCACATGTGCTCACTCATATGTGGGAGCTAAAAGAGAAAGGAAGGCAGGAAAGAAAGACCACAGTAGTCCCATGATCCAACAGAGAGAGGGAACATTCCTAGCGCTACAAATTGGAGTGGAGGGGAGAGGGGGATGGGGAGGAAGGTGCGGGATAATTAGAAGGGAACAAAGGGGACAAAAGTAATTTCTGGTAATGGGTATGCCCCCAGTATGAATCTGGCCCCCACATCATGGGAAGGAGGGAGGACCATCAGCTTTGTATCTCTTGAATATTCATAATAATTTTTTTTAAAAAGAGATGGAGTATAACTTCCCTCTCCTTAAGCATGAGCTGAGCAGTAATTTTCTTCCAAAGAGTACAGCATGGAAAGGGAGGGGGCGGAAATAACTTTACAGTGGAGAAACCTGCCATAAACTACCAGCCAGATGATCAACATCAACATCAACAGCAATAAATTATATTCATAGTGTGTATCCTTGATATGATGTGATGAAAATGCACTTTAGTTCTGTGGTCCTCCTCCCCAAAACTCATAAAAGACTAGTTATAGAAAAACATCAGACAACTCCCAATAGAAGCTCATCCACCAACATAACTGACCACACTCCTCAAAATGGTCAAGGTCATCAAAAACATGGAAAGTGTGTGCTATGGGATGAGTGTTTGTGTCCCCCCAAAATTCACTTGTTGAAATCCTAACCCCCAAGGTGATGGTACTAGAAAGTAGGAGTCTTTAGGGAATGATTAAGTCATGAGGGTGGAGCCCCCGTGAATGGGATTAGTGCCCTTATAAAAGAGGCCTGAGAGAGACCCCTGGCCCTTCCTACCATGTGAGGCTGAAAGGCACTGTATATAAGGAAGGGGACCTTTGCCGGCCACCAAATCTGCATACAACCTGATATTGGACATCCCAGCCTCCAGAACTATGAGAAATAAATTTCTGTTGTTTATAAGTCAACCAGTCTACAGTATTTTGTTATGAGAGCCCAAAAGGACTAAGAGAGTCTGAGAAAATATCAAAAATAAGAGGAGCCTAAGGAGACATGACAACTGAAGGTAATGTGGTATCCTGTATAGAATCCTGGAACAGAACATGGATATAAGATAAAAGCCAAAGAAATCTGAATAAAACATAAACATCTGATAGAGTTTGGGTATGTTGTCCCCCCAAAACTCATGTCAAAATTGGAATCCCAGTGTGGCAGTGTTGAGAGCTGTTTGGAGGGTGGATCCCTCATGAATAGATTAACACCCTCCTGGGAGTGGGGGTAGTGAGGGAGTTCTCACTCTATTAGCTCCCATGAGCGCTGGTTGTTTACAGGACCCTCGTACCTCCTCTCCCTTGCTTCCTCTTGCCATGTGATTTTGTACCCACTGGCTGCCTGCCACTTTCTGCCATGAATAGAAGCAGCCTGAGGCCTGTACCAGATATAGCTGTCCCACAACAGTGAGCCAAATAAATCTCTTTTCTTTATAGATTACCCAATTTCAGGTATTCTATTACAGCAACACAAAAACAGAATAATATTTAGGATCCATTACCCCTTTTTTGGCCTATTTCTCCTTTTTTGAATGGGGATATGTACCCTACATTTGTCCCACCATTGTACCTTGGAAGTAGATAACTTGTTTTGATTTCACAGACAGGAACTTGAGACTTTGGACTTTGAGTTGAAACAAAACTTTGGGGATGAAATGAATGTTGGGGGAGGTCGGGGTGGAATGCAGTGGATTTAATTGTGTCTCCTAATTTCATTGAAGCTTAATCTTCACTGTAGCTGTTAAGGGTGGGAAATATTATTATGATAATTGAAAGGTGGGGCCTTGAAGAGGTGATTGGATTGTAAGGACCATGCCCAATTTATGGGTGTGGTTCTGAGGGCTTTAAAAGGAGACCACATGAGAGTCCGTCACTTTCTGCTCTTACCTTTCTCGCAATGTGATAACCTGTGTCACCACCAAAGACCCTCATGAGATGTGACTATGGAATTCCCAGCCTCTGAAACTGTAAGCAATAAATATGATTTTCTTACAAATTACCTAGTTCCAGGAATTTTGTTCTAAGCAACACAAATGGACTGATACAACATTAGTTAATAATAATTAATGTTTTATCAGTAATTAATAATAATAGCAATAACTAGTTAATAATGGACCAATATTTGTGTATTGATTGTAACAGATCTATCATACTAACGTAAAATGTTAACAACAGGGGAAACTGGGTGAGGTATATGGGAACTCTCTCCACCATCTTCCCAATTTTTTTGTATATTGTCCTTTTTTTTTAAATTGTATTTTTAAAAAATGAATGGGTGAGTAAATAAATAACAAAAATACCACATTTCTAAGGATCCAAAAACAGGGAATAGTAATCAAAAACATCAATTATGTGTCCTATTGCTGGTTTTGTGTTAAGGCTGCCTCGCCTTTCCAGACTTCTGTTTCCACCTCTGGTAAAGGCAATGTGGTGTAGTTGTTCAGAAACAGAGACTTTGGGGTCAAACCATCATGAGTTTGCATCCCAGCTCTGCATTTTACAAGTTCTATGACTACCTTGAACCTTAGTTTTATCATCTGAGGATAGCAATGCCTACCCCACAAAGTGAATGTGAGGATTAAATGAGATAGTGCATTTGGAAGCATTTAAGTAAGTAGAAGGCAGTATAAAAGTGTGAGGGATTAGTCATTAGAGAAGTGGAGTCTCCAAAGGACTAAAGCCCTGTGATCACTTGTAGAAACGGACAAAGCTGTTCCAGACATTGTCAGCAGGATGGTTTGTCATCAAAGTCAAGTAGCAGGGAAGGTAGAGACAACAGGGTTAAACCTACACTTTCTACACGGAGCTTAGGAGATGAGGACACCTCCCTTGTCTCCTTTAGGCACTAGGTCTGATGATCTCTTGAGAATAAACTTCTTCCAAACTCTTGTTAATGTCAATATTTTGACTTCCTCCCATGAATCACAAATGTTCTTAATGGTATCTAGGATGGTGAATTCTTTTCATAAGATTTTCAACTTACTTTGCCTAGATCCATCAGATAAATCACTATCTATAGCAGCTATAGCCTTATGAAATGTGTTTCTTAATTAATAAGGCTTGAAAGTCAAAATTACTTCTTAATCCATGGGTTGCAGAATGAATGTTGTGTTAGCAGTCATGAAAACAACACTTATCTCCTGTACATGCCCATCAGAGCTCTTGGGTGATGAGGGACATTGTCAATGAACAGTAGCATTTTCAAAGGAATCTTTTTTTTTCTGTAATAGGTCCAATAGTGGGTTTAAAATATTCAATGAGCCATGTTATAGACAGATGTCAGATGTGCTGTCACCTGGCTTTGTTGTTCCATTTATAGAGCATAGGTAGAGTAAATTTGGCATTCTTAAGGACCCTAGAATTTTCAGAATGGTAAATGAGCATTGGCTTCAACTTAAAGTCACCAGCTGTATTAGCTCCTAACAAGAGAGTCAGCCTTTCCTTCAAAGCTTTGAAGCCAAGTAGTGATGTCTCCTTTCTAGCTATGAAAGTCCTAGATGACATCCTCTTCCAATAGAGGGCTGTTTCATCTACACTGAAAACCTGTTGTTTAGTTTAACCATCTTCATGTCTTACCTTAGTTGGATATTCTGCATAACCTGCTGCAGCTTCTATATCAGCACTTGCTGCTTCACCTTGCACTTCAATGTTATGGATATGGCTTCTTTGCTTAAACCTCATGAACCAATCAAACTTTTCTTCTGCAGCTTCCTTACCTCTCTCAGCCTTCATTGAGTTGAAGAGAGTTAGGGCCTTGCTCTGCATTAGGCTTTGGCTTAAGAGAGTGTTGTAGCTGGTTGGATCTTCTATCCAGACTCTTAGAACTTTCTCCATATTAGTAATAAGGCTATTTTGCTTTCTTATCATGATGTGAAACTCTTCCTTTCTCTTGAACTCTTAGCGGCCATTGTAGGGTTATTAATTGACTTAATTTTAATATTGTTTTTTCTCAGGAAATAGGGAGACCTGAGAAAAGGCAGAAAGATGGGAAGATAGACAGTTGGTGGAGCAGTCAGAATGCACACCGCATTTATCAGTTAGGTTTGATGTATTATACAGGACAGTGTTCCTGGTGCTGCAAAACAATTACAATAGTAACCTCAAAGATCACTGACCACAGATTATTATAACATGTATAATAATAAAGTTTGAAATATTGTGAGAACTACCAAAATGTGACACAGGGACACAAAGTGAGCACATACTGTTAGAAAAATAGCAGTGATAGACTTGCTCAACACAGGGTTGCCACAAACCTTTGATGTGTGAAAAATGAAGCATGATAAAGTGAAGAGCAATAAAATGAGGTATGCTTGTATTTAAAATAGCCAAAGCAAAATCTTTGTGCTAAGTCCAGTGTCTGACTCGTAATAACTTCGTATAGCATACATTATACGAAGTTATACGATTTCCAATTCCTTCTGGCTGTTAATCTGCCAGCCCCACTGCAGTGTCTTATAAATTTAGCTCTCACCACAGACTCGCTGATTGAGGAAAGGGAGTGTGAGCGGCAGATATCTGGCCTGAGTTAAATGCCTCCTCACTGCTTCTGAAAGTGTGACATCTCATCTGATGTGAGTTAACTCCAGCTGCACACAGTCCCCTGGTAAGAGGAGCATGTCCCTGCTTCTCAGCCAATCTATTACCTCTGAGTCCCTGACAGTCAGCTTCCTTGTGCCTGACTTGTTCCAGCACAAGAATGGAAATTCAGTATTTAATGTAATTGTGCAAATGATATATCTGGAAATCCATGTGCTTCCTTTGTCAGCTATATTTTCTAATAGCAAATGCAGGGGTCATAGGTTTGTTTGTTTGCTCTTATTTTCAAGTAATTTGCAGGAGAGTATGCAAAATGTTTGAAATGACATACTATCCAATTAAGCAATACCAAGCCTAGAGGCCAAGGCAATTCCAGGTTAGCTGGAAAGGAGTCCAGGTGGGTCTAGCTGAAAATTCCTCTTAATCAGAAGATGGCAATAAGCAGATAATTAAAAGTGATAGACATGTTTGGTGACTAAGCCACCCTGAACTGGAGATGATATTTATTAAGAATTTTAATAACCCACACTGAGAATGTTGTGAAAGTTGCAAGAATGGTTTTCCTCAAACCAAAATACTTAAGGGAAATTTCAATTCTATGCAGCACATTATAGCAGAGAATTCTTCAATCTATTTAACTTTCATCTTCTATTTTCATAATATATTCCGATATATTCCTAGAAGCAGGAAAATGCCATTTATTACTTTTCCAGTTTTAGCCTGTTTCATCTGGCAGGCTATGAATTCTTCCCTCTCAGAAGATCCTTGTGGGGTGTGATGATAGGATTCTTTCAGAGGTCCCTCCTCTGAGAGGTCATAGAGAGTATGGGATGGCGGTGGACGCCTCTCTCAGAAGATCCTTGTGGGGTGTGATGATAGGACTCTTTACCTCGGTCTTTCAGAGGTCCCTCCTCTGAGAGGTCATAGAGAGTATGGGATGGCGGTGGACGCCTCTCAAAGGACAGGGCAGCTGCCATAGTCGGTTTCCTCTGTTAAGGGGGAGAGGATACTTGAAAATATAGCTGTTTGTCTCTGACTGATGAACAGATTTTAGATATTCAGAAATAGTTTTACCTATACAGAAAACAAAGAAGCAATCACATAGGAAAATGGAGTTTAGCTCTGCAAAAGTGATGTGCAGTGACTGAAGAGAATGAGTAAAGAGAACTTCATCTATATGACAAACTGACAGGGAAATGAATTCCAAAAATAATTGATTGGCAGTTAGCCTTAAGTAAGAGACTCCTTCAGGGCCTTAGATCCTCCTCTTCCCCCACCCACACACCTGTTCTTTTTTCCAGTCTCTTCCCCTTTCTCTTTCTTTCCCCTTCATTTAATGTAAGTGGAAGACCACACAGAAGGCAAATAAGGAGCTCTCTGCTGAGGCATTTAAACATAACTTTAAAATGGAAAAACACTCAATTTGTAGCTTTTGAAGAGGATGGGTAAATGTACCATTAGAAGATTATATAGTCATCTTTTTCTGATTGTTGTTCACACACCCTCTCCCTCCTCTGGCCAACCTACACGTAGGGATGCTACTAGAGAAAAGTGCCACAAGATGCATAGAGGTGGCGTAGATCAGCATCGACTTCTGGGTTGTCCCCCTGGAATCTTCTCGCTTGCATCCCAAGCCCCTCCCACTCCTGTTCCCATCCGCTATTGCCCACTTCATTAGTGCTTACCAACTGGAACTCCTGAACTCCAGGGCCACAGACCCATCATAAGGCTTGGTCTCCTTTCCTGGCATCTGCCCTCCTTTGAGTGAATAATTCCATCATCAAGCCTCCCATGTATGACTCTCAGTCCCATGCAGAAAACCCTACTGAGTGGGTCCCCAAAATACAACCTCACTGGGAGGCTATTCTTGTTCTAGAAGTTAATCTTCAGCAGTTAATTCTTCCTGTAGTCAAAGCTACATAATGCTAACTCCACAAAAGAGGTTCAGCAAGAGGGTCTAGGAGGGGCTTTGACCCTCCAAGTCACTGTGAGTTGCCAAATGAAGGATCTGCCTAGGGTTCTAGGAAGTAAACATGAAGTCAAGTGAGCAGGAGCATGCCACCACATGTGCACACAAATGCACACACAGCACAACTCCACAAGATAAGCATTTCTTCCCAGCATCAGTTTGTTATTGACTGCTATTCGAGTCAGAAAATAAACTAACCTAGATATTACAAATAGAGGGATTTAACACACCCGTTTAACAGACAATGAAGAAACTAAGAAGCTAAACAGGGTAAAGTGAGATAACACAGGGTTTAGCAAAAGCAGGAAGTCACTACAATCCCTAGGCTGGAGGAACCAAGCGAGGGGGTAGTGTCATTACAGTTCAGGTGCTGGGGCCACCCAAGGGAAGCTGGAACCATGATGGGTTTCCCCAGAAGAGCTGTACTTGCCTTAGAAATGTCACCTAAAGCCGAGGTGGGTTTCTCCTTCCCACCCTACAGTGCATTCCAATGGCTGAAGCTAGCTGGAAACTAGGGGATAAACCAGAGTATGGGAGATGAGTTCTCTGCAATGCAAACAGAGACAAGAAGGACAGAGACTGGATCTGAGAGCAAATAGGCAAACGACTTAAAGAAAATCACATTTACTCCTTGACTGTTGTTACCTTTTGGGAGTAAAACTTGGAGTTTAGAGACAAAGGAAGATTTTTCTTTTGTAATTGTTGAATATTTTACAAAGTACACATATTACTGGCAACCTAATAAAATTTTTAAAAATAAAATTAATCACCTATTTAAAAAATTGTACATTTCCATATTTCATCATCTGTGTTGGCAATGCTTCAACATAGGATCTCTGTCCCTCAAGATAATAAGGTGCCCAGATGTTTAATTTTCTAGCTGCCAAGAGTCCAGAGTAGCCAGAAACAACCACAAAAAAATAATCAATTGAGCAGAGGTAAACTTCAGCATAATGAAAGATGTGGTATCTATACACTTTTAAAATTAAGCAACATATCCTCTTCTAGCAAGCAAAGAAAACTGTGATCTTCCAATTCTGGGGCCGTAAAATGGGTCAGGCCCACCAATTGCAGTCAACTCCCTGGTTTGGCCTGGCAACCAGGGCCTTCGAGATGTGGTATCTATACACTTTTAAAATTAAGCAACATATCCTCTTCTAGCAAGCAAAGAAAACTGTGATCTTCCAATTCTGGGGCCGTGAAATGGGTCAGGCCCACCAATTGCAGTCAACTCCCTGGTTTGGCCTGGCAACCAGGGCCTTCCCATTGATCCACTTTCGGACAGTTTTTGTAAGGTAAATTATGTGGAAAAAATTCTGTCTTTGTACATACGGCACTAAGAAAAAAACTTAAAGCTTATTTTTAAGGATGATAATGGTTTGTTATGGCTGCCTATTATGTTTTGGCAATGTGCCTTAAAGCAAAATACCAGAACTTGAAAGGACCTTGGGATGAATATTTTTTTAATAACAGCTTTATTAACACATAATTTACATAACTTAAAATTCAACTTTTAAATGTCTACAGTTCAGTGATTTTTTACTATATTCTCAGAGGTATGCATCCATCACCACAATCCAATTTGAGAAAGTTTTCACCGCCCACAAAAGAAAACCTATACCCATTAGCAGTCACTCCCTGTCCTCCCCTCTCACCATCTAATCTACTTTCTGTTTCTATGGATTTGCATATTCAGGACATTTCCTGTATAAAGAATTATACGATATGTGGCCTTTTGTGACTGGCTTATTTCACTTAGCATAATGTTTTCAAGGTTCATGCATGTATAGGATTAGTAGTATTAGTACCTCATTTCTTCTTATGGCTGAATAATATTTCATTGTATGGCTGTATTACATTTTGTTTATCTATTCATTTGAGTTGTTTCCAATTTTTTACTATTATGAATAATGCAGCTATAAACATTTATGTATAAGTTTTTATGTGGACATATGTTTTCAGTGCTTTTGGATGCATATTTAGAAGTGGAATTGCTGGATCATATTGTAACTCTATGTTTAACTTTTTGAGGAACTGCAAATTATTGTCCAAAGCAACTATAACATTCCTATTGGCAATGTATGAAAGTTCCAATTTCTCCACACTTTCACCAATAATTCTTATAACAATGTTTTGTAGTTTTTAGTGTATAAGTTTTATGTTTCTTTGTTAAATTTATTGCTAAGTATTTTTTTTAATTCTAAGCATAGTAGTTTTCTTCATTTTCTTAATATCATTATTTTTCTTAATTTCATTTTGCATTATTATTCATTGTTAGCATATAGAAATACAATTGATTTTGTATATTGATATTTAACTCTACAACCTTGATGACTCATTTATTAGTTTTTAGCCATACATTTGTAAAAAAAAAAAAAAAAAACTATAAATTTCATTTCCAATAATTTTGGTGTTGATTGACATTCTAATCATTCTAAGATATACTTCCTTCTTCTTCTCTTATCACTTTTTTTTTCCTTTTTTTGTAAAAGCCTACTTTGTCTGGTGTTAGTATAGCCCCTTTAGCTCTCTTTAGGGTATTGTTTGCATAGGATCTTTTTCCATCCTTTCACTTTCAACTTATTTGATCTTTATATATAAAGTGTGCCTGTAATAGAGAGAACATAGTTGCATTGTATTTTTTATTCATCCTGCCAATCTCTGACTTCTGATTGTGATGTCTAGTCCTTTTACATTTAGTATAATTACTGAGAAAGCAAGATTCATGACTTTCATTTTTCTATTTTTTAAATATATGTATTACATATTTTTTTGTTCCTCTTTTTCTCTATTACTGTTCCTGTTGTGTTTAATAGATATTTTCTAGTATACCTTTTAAATTCCCTTATTGCTTCTTCTATTGTTTATTTTTAAAGTTATCTTAGTGGTTTCCCCCAAGGTATTGAAAACAGCATCTTAGCTTAAAACTTTCTAGTTCAGATAAGAACAACTTAATTTCAACTGTATGCAAAAACATTGCTCTAATTTAACTTTGATTCCATCTCCTTTGTGTTGTTATTGTCATACAAATAACATCTTTATGTGTTTTAAGCCCATCAACACAATTTTATAATTATTGCTTTATGTAGTTCTCTTTCAAATAAGAGAAAAAAGAATTACAAAAAAAATTTATATTGTCTTTTATATTTAGCTATGTATTTACCTTTAACAACACTCTTTATATCTTCTTGTGGATTCGTGTTATTGTCTATTGTCCCTTCAATTTAGCCTGACATACTCCCTTTAATATTTCTTGTAGCAACAGATTGCCTTGCTAGCAACAAATTCTCTCTGTTTTTATTTATCTGGGAAGGTCTTAACTTCATTTTTGAATCAAAGTCAGATGTGGAAATCTTGGCTAATATTATTTTTCTTTCAGCACTTTGAATATGTCATCTCACTCCATTCTCGTGTCCATAGCTTCTGGTTAGTAAGTTGTTAATGTTATTGAGAATCCCTTCTACATAATAAGTCACTTTCCTCTTGCTGCTTCCAAGATCCTCTCTTTGTCTTTTTCTTTCAGCAGTTTGACCATGATGTGTGTAGGTATGAATCACTTTGAGTTTGTTCTGCTTAGTATTTGTTAAGTTTCTTGGATGCATACATCAAGATTTTTATCAAATTTGAAAAGATTTTAGTCATTATTTCTTCCAATAGTCTTTCTGTTCATTTTCCTCTCTCTTCTGCGTCTAAGGATTTCATTATACACACATTGGCATGGTTGGTGGTGTCAGATAGTCCTCTTAAGCTTTTTTCATTCTTCTTCATTCTTTGTTTCTTTTTGTTCCTCAGATTGTGTGATCTCCATCAATATATTTTAAAATATATAATATTCTGATATTTCTGATTCTTTCTTCTGACTGCTCAAATCTCCTGTTGAGCCCTTCTAGAGAATTTTACATGTCAATTATTGTGCTTTCCAACTCTGGAATTTCTATTTGTTTCTTTTTGATAATTTCTATTTCTTTGTACACATTCTCTACTTGTTAAGACATTGTTCTCATACTTTCTTTCGGTTTTTAGAAATAGTTTCTTTAGCTCTTTGAACACACAGGTATACCTCAGATATATTGCAGGTTCAGTTCCAGACAACTGCAATAAAGTAAATATTGCAATAAAGCAAGTCACAAAATTTATTTGGTTTCCCAGTGAATATAGAAGTTATGTTTATGCTATACCATAGTCTATCAAGTATGAAATAGCATTATGTCTTTTAAAAGTACATATTTAATTTTAAAGTACTTTATTGATAAAAAATGCTAATGATCATCTGAGCCTTCAGTGAGTTGTAATATTTTTACTGGTGGGGGTCTTGCCTTGATGTTGATGGCTGCTGACTGATCAGGGTATTGGTTGCTGAAGGTTGGGGTGCCTGTGACAATTTCTCAAATTATGACAACAATGATGTTTGCCACATCGACTCTCTTCCTTTTGCATAAAGATTTCTCTGTAGCATGCAATGTTTGGGAGCATTTCGCCCATAGTACAACTTCTTTCAAAATTGTAGTGAATTTTCTCAAACCCCACTACTGCTATGTCAACTAAATTTTTGTTATACTCCAAATCCTTTGTTGTCATTTCAACAATGTTCACAGCATCTTCACCAGGAGTAGTTCAAACTCAAGAAACCACTTTCTTGCTCATTCATATGAAGCAAGTTCTCATCTATTAAAGTTTTATCATGAGATAACAGCAATTCACTCATATCTTCAAGCTCCACTTCTAATTCTAGTTCTCTTGCTATTCCCACCACACCTGCTGTTACTTCCTCCACCAAAATCTTCAGCCCCTCAAAGTTATCCATGAGGATGAGAATAAACTTCTTCCAAACTCTTGTTAATGTCAATATTTTGACTTCCTCCCATGAATCACAAATGTTCTTAATGGTATCTAGGATGGTGAATTCTTTTCATAAGATTTTCAACTTACTTTGCCTAGATCCATCAGATAAATCACTATCTATAGCAGCTATAGCCTTATGAAATGTGTTTCTTAATTAATAAGGCTTGAAAGTCAAAATTACTTCTTAATCCATGGGTTGCAGAATGAATGTTGTGTTAGCAGTCATGAAAACAACACTTATCTCCTGTACATGCCCATCAGAGCTCTTGGGTGATGAGGGACATTGTCAATGAACAGTAGCATTTTCAAAGGAATCTTTTTTTTTCTGTAATAGGTCCAATAGTGGGTTTAAAATATTCAATGAGCCATGTTATAGACAGATGTCAGATGTGCTGTCACCTGGCTTTGTTGTTCCATTTATAGAGCATAGGTAGAGTAAATTTGGCATTCTTAAGGACCCTAGAATTTTCAGAATGGTAAATGAGCATTGGCTTCAACTTAAAGTCACCAGCTGTATTAGCTCCTAACAAGAGAGTCAGCCTTTCCTTCAAAGCTTTGAAGCCAAGTAGTGATGTCTCCTTTCTAGCTATGAAAGTCCTAGATGACATCCTCTTCCAATAGAGGGCTGTTTCATCTACACTGAAAACCTGTTGTTTAGTTTAACCATCTTCATGTCTTACCTTAGTTGGATATTCTGCATAACCTGCTGCAGCTTCTATATCAGCACTTGCTGCTTCACCTTGCACTTCAATGTTATGGATATGGCTTCTTTGCTTAAACCTCATGAACCAATCAAACTTTTCTTCTGCAGCTTCCTTACCTCTCTCAGCCTTCATTGAGTTGAAGAGAGTTAGGGCCTTGCTCTGCATTAGGCTTTGGCTTAAGAGAGTGTTGTAGCTGGTTGGATCTTCTATCCAGACTCTTAGAACTTTCTCCATATTAGTAATAAGGCTATTTTGCTTTCTTATCATGATGTGAAACTCTTCCTTTCTCTTGAACTCTTAGCGGCCATTGTAGGGTTATTAATTGACTTAATTTTAATATTGTTTTTTCTCAGGAAATAGGGAGACCTGAGAAAAGGCAGAAAGATGGGAAGATAGACAGTTGGTGGAGCAGTCAGAATGCACACCGCATTTATCAGTTAGGTTTGATGTATTATACAGGACAGTGTTCCTGGTGCTGCAAAACAATTACAATAGTAACCTCAAAGATCACTGACCACAGATTATTATAACATGTATAATAATAAAGTTTGAAATATTGTGAGAACTACCAAAATGTGACACAGGGACACAAAGTGAGCACATACTGTTAGAAAAATAGCAGTGATAGACTTGCTCAACACAGGGTTGCCACAAACCTTTGATGTGTGAAAAATGAAGCATGATAAAGTGAAGAGCAATAAAATGAGGTATGCTTGTATTTAAAATAGCCAAAGCAAAATCTTTGTGCTAAGTCCAGTGTCTGACTTTCACAGAAACAGTTTCCATTGCTCACTTTCTTCCTGTGTATGGGTCATACTTTCTTTTCTTTTCGCATGGTGTTGTTGTTGTTGTTGTTGTTGTTGTTTTGCTCCTTATCGAGGCCTTGCCATAGATGCAATCACTCGGGATCACCACCACATTCCTGAATTGTTTGTTTTAGAAATTAAATGTTATTATTGTTCATTCAAAAGGAGCTAAAAGGAAAAAAAAAACCCAAAACAATGACTGCCATCAGTACCTCCAAAAGAAGTTTCTGTTTCTTCTTTCCGTGTATGGGAATGAGTCATTGCATCTCAGATGGTCAACATATTGTCAGCGACCATGATAAGACTTTCAGTTTTCCCAGCTGGAAAGATTTAACGAATTGGGATGGGGCAGCAGCCCTGCATATTTCTGTGATGAGCAGGCCTACAGGGAAGTTGTTATTCAGTTTCTGTGCCTTACATTGTTTAGCCAGCCACCTGATGTTCCTGTCATGTAGTAAATCCAGAAAATTACTATTTGTTGAAATTTTTCACTGCTTCAGTTTGTGCAGAGACATAAGACAGTTTCCTGAGTCTGGAGTATTTCTGATTACAAGAGAGAAAATCTGACTATGTTTGATTTCAAGCCCATCCAGTCACACTTCTAACCTGACAATATGTTTTCTTATTATCATTATTACTTTTTATTGAAAACTGAACATTCTAAATACCATAATGTGGCATCTCTGGAAATCAGATCCCTCAGTACTGCTCAGGTTTTGTTATTGCTGTTGCTTGTTTAGTGACTTTTCTGAACTAATTTTATAAAGTCTGTATTCTTTATAAATACAGTCTTGGCCACTGAAGTCTCTGCTTAATTAATTTAGTGGTCAGTTAGTGATTGAACAAAGAATTCCTTAAGCGTCCTGAACTAATAAGAACTCCAGTCTTTGCTGAGCGGTTCTGCGTGTGTGTTGGGGCATGCCTTTGATGCCCTGATGGGTAGTTTATATCTCTGCCTTAGCCTTTACTTCCTGCTTGCACAAAGCCTCAAGGTCAGCCAAAGGTGAGAGATTGGGGCTTTTTCAGGTCTATCCTAGGCATGTATATATCCTTGCATGTGTGCGTGGACTTCTAGATTCCCATAAATATGTTGCAGCTTTTCAAAGCTCCATGTGGACATCTCATTCCCAAATTTTTCCTTTTAAATTTTGTGATCTGTCTTTTTTAACCCCAACTGGCAATACCATCTTGGGCAGTGTTAAACAGTTGTCACTGATTATTTTTGACAAACACTCACACAGAGGGAGCTCTGAGCCAGGTCAAATAAGGAAAAGCCCTGAGAATGCAATTTGGGGGGGGGGGGGGTTCCTAATGATCTGCAAGATAGATCAAATAGTGTCAAATGTCTGGAGATGGAACTTTTAGGCAGCTCTAAACTCATTCCATTCCCTCTGGTAGCTGATTGCTCGCTGGTTATCACAACTAGTATAGTGTTGATTTTCAAGGCTACTGCAGATCTAGGGAAGGGGAGATGATATTAGAGGAACTTCAAACATTACAAACCTTACTGTTCTTACTGAAATCTAGCTGATTTTCTTGAATAAATATTCCTTGGAATGTTGCAATCCTTTAATTTTTGGAGTTCTGGAAATTTTGATTTTGACAACTTTTGCCAGTGTTCTCATTGCTTTTGTAGAGTAGTGGATTTTCAAAAGTCCTTAGTTAACCATTCCAGAAGTGTTTCGCCATGTAGAATGCACCTTGTATCTGACTGAATTTTTAACATTCTTACAAATATCTCTCTTTATTCAACTCTCATAATTTTTCATATATTTAAATAAATGGCATTTACATAAAACATATGCACACTTATTAATATGCCATGGATCTTTTCATATCAATCACTGTACCATCATTTTAAATGCTGCATTCCACTTAAAGTGTATTTCCACATTTTTAAAAGGTTATGATACATTTGATGCATCATGCATATATTTAAGTAATGAAGCGTAACCACCAAATGAACACCCATAAACTCAACACTACACTTGAAAATATAAAAATTTTCTAAAAGATATTAAATCAAGTGGAATAAATAAGATATACTCTGTGTTCACAGACAGAAAAACTCAATATTCTAAAGTTGTCAATTCTACACAAATTAATCTGTAAACTAATGCAGTATCAATAAAAATCTGAAGGTTTAAGTAACTTAACAAGCTGATTCTAAAATTGACATGAAAGAGCAAAGCCCAAGAATAGTTGAGAAGGCTTGTTCTACTAGATATCAAGATTAAATATAAAGCTATAATAATTGATATGATTTATCGAATAAGACCCAAAAAAGCACCAAGTATAAGAGAAAGACTGACGAAAGTGGTTGCTTTAAAATGAAGAGCATTTTTTAAAAGCACCATAAAGAAAGTGACAAATAACCGGCATAAACTGGAAGATGATATTGATAGAATTGCACTCTATGGATCAATCTGGGGAAAATTTACATCTTTACAATAGTAAGACTTGTTTTTCGTGAATATGGTAAATTTTTCTACTTATATAGCCATATATAATGACTTCCAATGAATCTTTATCACTTTTATCATTTTCTCCACACGTCTAGTACATATTTTAATTATGTTTTCTCTTTATTTCTGGTATATAGAAATCCAATTAATTTTTTATATTGGCCTTATGTCCTGTCACTGCAGCAGATGGTTCTGTGCTCTTAACCACATTTCTTCCTCCTGCTGCCAATCTCAGCACAACAGTGGTAAAGAATTTAATACATACTGCCAGTGTCCTACCTCAAGCATATAATATGATGCCTCTCCTCCAGCTCTCATCCTTTGGAAGGAGAATTCTAAGACACATCCTACACAGATCTTCAGGAGACCAGCAGTGGGATTGAACTGCAGTTGCCCATAACAGTAACTAATTCAGTAACAAACCATGTATTGGCTTTTCCTTACTCCCTGTCTTATTTTCTCAGCCACCTCACTGCTGCTGAGAGTCACCTACCAAATAAATGACATACATCCTAGCCCCTTTCCCAGACTCCACTTTCAGATAAAACCAAAAATAGTCATCTTGTTAAATGCTCATTTTATTTCTAGTAATTTGACTGGATATTCTTCTGCATTTTCTGCATATTCAATTCTAGCACCTCTGTATATTGACAGATTTGTTAGTTACAATTTTTATGAATTTTGCTCATATCTTTTCTTCCTATACTAGATAGACCCTTCATAAAAGGTAACGATGAGGATTTTTATCTTACTCCTAATTTGAAATAAATTCTTCAAACATTTGTCCATGAAGAATGATGTTTGTAGTCAATTTTTGTTAGATACACTTTATTTGATTAAGAAAGTTTCTTTATATTCATATTTCATTGAGGGTGTTTCTTACAAGAGGGTGCCAGTTTTTTTAAAAAAAAATAAGATTTCTGCATCTTTTGAGATGACTATATATTATGTTTCTACTTCCATGTGATAATGAGATGAATGACATTTGTAGATTTTCTGATATTAAACCAATCCTGAATTTCTGTATTAAACCAAACTTGTTTATCATGTATTAGTCCTTTGTACACTTTGGATTTGGTCTGCTAACATTTTTTTTAGAATTTCTGTATTTATATTCACAAGGGAGATTTGCCAGTAATTTTCTTGCTTGTGTTGTCCTTTTTTGGTTTTGCTCACAAAGTTCTGTCTAGCTGCATAAAATGATTTGGGTAATATTCCCTTTTTTCTAATCCCTGGAAGACTTTGTATAAGTTAGAAATGATCTTTTCATTGAAAGTTTCACATAAACTGTATTTTTTTGTATTTTATCTAATTTAATTTTTTAAATATTATAAAAAATTCAGGCTTTTTATTTCTTCTTAAGTTTTATTTTTCCAAGACCTCGTCCAATCAATTTTATTGGCATATGTAAATTGCCCTTTCATATGTGATCAGATTAAAGCCCAGAGAGGACAAGTGACCTAATTAAGAGCACAAAGTTGGTTAGTGGCTCAACCGAAAATTCAGGTTTTTTCAAATCGTACTTTTGGTTAATATACCTGTATAAAGAAAGGTTTAATTAAAATTTTAATGCTCCAAAAGCCATGGACCAGAAATTTTAATTTCTAATTAAATATTATTTGAGAAGGTATATTCAACCAATATAAACTTTAGAGAAAAGTTTAATAAACACATTGTGCATTAACCAGCTCATTTACCTTCAAATATTCTTGATAACTTAAATCCCAAAGAAAAGAGAGCTATCACACGGGCATTAGCCATAATATATTTCAAGGCTATGGATGAATCAATCAAAAACATATTTTCAGATGAGGCTAAGGCCACTGAATGGCATCATCAGTCTCCCTGGGTAGCTTATAACATGGTTATGTGTCACAGTCACAGCTAAACATGATAAGCAAAGCTGTGAAATACTCAAATCCATGTGGTAAGGATTTCTCGGACAATAAAAGGCCAACTCCAATCATGGAGATCAGGGATTCACTTTTATCACATTGCAGGCAGTGGAAGCCTGAGAGAGGGGTGCATCCATGAGAACATAGTGGCAGGATAGTTTCAGAAGTGTGGAGAGAGAGTAGGTGAAAAAATCAGGTTCCTTGACAAATTCTTCCTGAAATTTGGTGCCCTTGAAGTTAAGGACACACACACAACAATCAAGGACCAAAAAAGCCTGAAATCCTCAGTCAGTTAGATAGAGATGGAATCCCCTTCCATTTGCGAAACCCTAGTCAGTGTTATGTGTTCTAGGAGCCACACCGAAAATTCAGGAGCCGAAGAAACCCGAGAAGAAAGAGATAAGATTGATAAGTGTGGGAGCCCTGTGAACAGACTGTGAACTCTTTGCCTGATGTTCATGTGCATCATCACGTTGTATCCTCATAACCACTATCTGAGAGCTGAAACTCTCTGAGAGCCAGCAGCTCACAGTTTAAGATCTATAGACACTATCATCATTGAAAAGAAATGGACTTGGATATTCCCAGCCCTACTGCCAAGTGAATGCCCTTGATACATTGTCATTCTACCTTCTCATTGCATCAGAGATGGAGCAGAGGCATCTGTTGATAACTGAGCATTCGTCCCGACTTCTGAGCATTCATCCTGACTTCTGTGTCAGAAGAAGGCAAAAGCAAAAGATTAGTGGCTCCATATTTGGCAAGAAGTAGAGAGTTTTAGTTACGTATTGTGTATAACAAAACTTCACAAGACGTGGTGGCTTAAAACAATAACTATTCATTATTTCCCTCAACTTGGCAGTTCAAGTGGGCTTCAGCTGACATTTCTTCTGCTGGTGCTGGACCATCCAAGATGACTTGCTCACATGTCTAGCACCACAGTTCAGATGGCGGAATCACTGGGGCTGTTCCAGTTGCTCTAGCATCTCGCTTTCTTCATGTGATCTCTTCAAGGGGTCTCCACACCCCTTTACTTGTTGACTCAGTGCTCCAAGACTGACTAGTCCAAGAGTATGTGCCCCAGTCTACAAGTGTTTTTAAAGCCTCTGTTTGTACCATGTTTGTTAATGTCTTATTCATGAAAGCCCAGAGACAATATGGGAGGAAACTACATACAATGTGAATATTAGAAGACATGGTATACATGCTGTAAAATTTATGAGTTAGCCATAAAGTTCAGGAGAACAGATCAGGCAGAAAAGGGCTCATAGGAACCTGGGGTCAACCCACCTACTGAAGGTTATCTGACAGGGATCAGTCAAAAACATATTTTCAGATGAGGCTAAGGCCACTGAATGGCATAATTAGTTTCCATGGGTAGCTTATAACATGGTTATGTGTCACAGTCACAGCCAAACATAAGCAAAACTATAAAATACTCAAATCCATGTGGTAAGGATTTCTCGGACAGTAAAAGGCCAACTCCAATCGTGGAGATCAGGGATTCACTTTTATTACATTGCAAATTTCAACTTCATTTTGCAAATTTCTAGAGGGCTCCCCTCCAGCCAAGTCAAATATTAATGATAAGTGTTAGTTCTGGACATTAGCCAGCCTCACAGGGTCTAATATAAGGGAAAAGGGTTTCTATAGGTGGGCCTAGCATGACAATAAAAAATCCAGAAGCAAATGATGTTCAGGAATCAAAAAGGCAGAAAACTGATCTCAAAGGAGTAAATCCAATGATAGAATTCTAATTCCTGAGTAAGTATAGGGAGCAAATTTAAGACTGGGTTTCTGGTCAAGAGAAACTGGGAATACTGAAGATGTGATTATGGTACATCCTATGGCAATGGGGACAAAACAGTGTCCAGATATTCAGAACTGAAGTAGGGGGCAATAACTTTGCCTCAGAAACTAGTAAGAAGCCTATTTGTTGAAAATAGCCCAAATGTGGCTTGATTTTAAATCCCTGAGAATTGGCCCATAGATGCTTCAATTTCCCCAAATCAGGGTAGACCAGCCTATGGTTCTTTTAAAGAATGCCCACTAACTTATTCTGCATGGTTTTGATTGGGTTGTACCTGGCTCTTCTCTACTTCACAGCCACATCAATGTGTATGTTACCCAGGCCTTATAGATAATAACTAACTCTCTCCCTACAAGAGAGATTTGTCCCGGGGATGACGCTGTGTTCTAAGCAGGGCCAAAGTCCTCCAGGATTCATTTTAAAACACAGAAAACCCAGGCCTTATAGATAATAACTAACTCTCTCCCTACAAGAGAGATTTGTCCCAGGGATGACGCTGTGTTCTAAGCAGGGCCAAAGTCCTCCAGGATTCATTTTAAAACACAGAAATAGAACTTTCTTTCTATTGGAATTGCTAGACTAGGAGAATGTAAACCTGAGTCTGAATAGTTTTTTTTTTTTTTCTGCCACATAGAGAGTCTTTCCATAAAATAAAGTCAAGCAGAGACAAGCACACCCAAAAGAGAGAGAAAGATCATGTCTTGATGGCTTTCCTAGAAACTAGATTTCCTATAGCTCTTCCTTCAATCCTGTGTATTCTGCCATTATTCTTTCCTACCACAGGCTGCTATAACAAAATACCAGAGACTAGATGGCTTAAACAAGAGAAATTTATTTCTCACAGTTCTGGAGGGTGGAAAATCCAAAATCAAGGTGCTGACCGATTTGATTTGGGGTAAGGGCTTTCTTCCTGACTTGCAGACAGCTGTCTTCTTGCTGTGTTCTCACATTGCATTTCCTCAGTGTGTGCACATGGAGAGAGAGAGAGAGTGAGCTCTAGACTCTCTTTTTCTTCTTCTCATAAGAACACTAAGCCTAATGGATCAGGGCCCTAGATTTAACCTTAATTACTTCCTTAAAGGTTCTATCTCCAAATACAGTGACACTGAGGTTCAGGGATTCAACATGTGGATCTTGGGGGGATACAAACATTCATTTCATAGCAGTGACTAAAATGATCATTTCTGCCTAAAATTTTGTATTTCTATCTACTTACAACCAAAAGAATTCTGACTTTGTAGAGATAAAAGCTGTTTCAGAGATGGGGGATTGCCAGAGAGACCCCCATAGATTCCATTTATGAATTCAGAATATATCAAATAACTGCAATGAACATGTGTTGGTGCATCTTTATCCCTAGTACCATTCTGTAAGAATGACACCAGGTGATGTACTGTTTCTTATACTCAGTGGCATGTTTTCAGTCCCTATTATGTACCAGGCTAAAGTGCTAGGAAATAAAATGTCAAGAAAAACATCTGTCTCCTTTAGAGAACTCCCTTCCTCTCTTTTATCCCTTTCCACACACATTCACATATATTGCTGGAGGCATTTCCACTTGCAGAGCTGGTTCCATTCATTTTTCATTTATTAAAAACTTGGCAAAACCAAACAGTATCGCAGACTGACAAGGAAAAAAATTGATTACTCACATAGTAAGTAAAATAAATAGCCGTAAATTGCATCTGATAAACCAAAGCTCTAACTAGGTGGGAAGTTTACTTCTTGGCTCTTCTGAAATAAAGAGCATCCCTTAAGAACTCTGAACCCCCAATCCTCACATTTATAAAAAATGAAGTCTTTGCTTATGGAAAGTGTGCCTGCTTCCTGTGAAATATTAATCTTCAAAGAGACTGGCCAACTTCTCATCTAGAAATTCCAAATTTCATCATAGTTTTGCGTGATATCTGCTATTCAACAGGCTGAGTGAAGAAAATGGGAGTTATATACGCAAAAGGGAAAAAAAACATTGCCTTTACTTTTTTAATATTGAATCTGAAGAAAAAAATTTACATCTCCAAATACTTCTCTTGTAGCAATATCAACTTATAATGAAAGAAAAATTATACTATTTGAGGCCAACTTCTCATCTAGAAATTCCAAATTTCATCATAGTTTTGCGTGATATCTGCTATTCAACAGGCTGAGTGAAGAAAATGGGAGTTATATAAGCAAAAGGGAAAAAAAACATTGCCTTTACTTTTTTAATATTGAATCTGAAGAAAAAAATTTACGTCTCCAAATACTTCTCTTGTAGCAATATCAACTTATAATGAAAGAAAAATTATACTATTTGAAGCTTTGGGTACACATAAAAGGAAAAGGCTAAATGAAGCTAAAGAAAATCTCAAATCTCACCTTACAAGTAGACCCAAGATGGTTTCTACCATTTTTATCAAAATATTTTTATTCTAAATGTTTTCTGGATATACATTAGGAAGGAAGAATTAAAACTACTTTGTTCATAGGTGGCATGATTGTCTACGTAGCCTTATCTCTTTGCTTATCTGTGAATTATCTGTAAATCATGGATATATGACATTACGCATTTGTCAAAACCCATGGAACTTTAGATTATCTCTATAGATGCAGAAAAAGCATGTGATAAAATTCAATATCTTTTCATAATAAAAACTCTCAACAGAGTAGGTATAGAGGGAATGTACCTAACCACGATAAAGTCCATATAAGACAAACCCATAGCTAACATCATACTCAACAGTGAAAAATTGAAAGCTGTTCCCCTAAGATCAGGGACAAAACCAAGATGCCAACACTTGCCACTTTTTTTCAACATATTACTGGAAGTCCTAGCCAGAACAATTAATCAACAAAAGAAAGAAAAGACACTTTAACAGGAAAAGAAGTGAAATTGTCTCTATTTGCTGATGACATGATCTTAATGACTTCAGTTGGAAAATCTTAATGACTTCAGTTAGTACAGATAAATGTATTCAGTAAAGTTGAAGGATACAAAATAAACACACAAAAATCAGTAGCATTGCTACATGCTAATAATGAACTATCTGAAAAGTAAATTAAGAAGATAATTTCATTTACAACTGCAACAGAAAAATAAATAAACAAAATACTTAGGCATAAATTTAATCAAGAAAGTGAAAGATCTACGTACTGAAAACTACAAAACACTGATAAAAGAAGTTGAAGAAAACACAAATAAATAGAAAGATATCCTTGGTTTGTGGATTCAGATTATTATATTGTTAAAATACTCATACTACCAAAAGTGATCTACAGATTCAATACAATGCCTAACAAAATTCCAATGGCGTTTTTCATAGAAATATAAAAAGCAATCCTTAAATTGGTATTTAAATAGCTAAAACAATCCTGAACAAAAATAACAATGCTGGAGACATCACATTCTCTGATTTCAAAATATATTATAAAGGGATTATAATCAAAACAGCATGTTGTTGGCACAAAAAACAAAAACAAAACCCCAAAACCAGACACATCAATCAATGGCAAGGGAGCGGATAGAAAGCCCAGAAATAAACCCACACATTTATGGTCAATTGATTTTCAACAAAGATGCCAAGAACACCCTTGGAGAGAAGACAGTTTCTTCAATAAATGGTACAGGGAGAGGTGGGTGGAACAAGATGGCCAACTATAAAACCCGACAGCTCATCTCTCTTACATAGACAAAACAACAAATAAACAACTATACTTGGATGAAAATAACTAAAAGAGAGTGCTGGAGTGCATCAAAGGAGTACCAGAAATGCTAGTAAGCACAGAAACTCAGGATACCCACATAGAGAACGGAAGGTAAGATCCAGCCAGAAGCAGCTGGAAATCAGAAGAAACTTCTACCTGCAGGGAAAAGGTAAGCAAGAGGACCCCAAAAGCCCTCATTGACACCTTGAATACCTACCATTCTCACTACAGAGGACTTTGGAAATCCTCACACTCACTAAGTACAACTGAGGAAGCTTCCTGGGTTCCACAAAGTTGTGCCCCACTCTCTGTGGCTCACACTACTGTACCATCTCAAGACTGGAACTACTACTGGAGGGTGTCTTATCTCCAGGGTGAGTGACACCTTTTCATCCAGGACATTAAGCACCATTGAATTGACTTCCCTAAGCCTAGCTGAGAGCATCTGTTACACCCTACTCTGAGGGATGAGGCTGTGGTGGAACCACTCTACCCATGCCTCTCAGTTGCAACAGTGCCCCTCCCCTTCAGGCTGGAACTGAAGCTGCAAAGCTGCACACTCCCTCTGGGGGAATCTTTAATCCTTGCTATAGCGAATAGGTAGGAGAGGAAATTCTGAGTGGTCCCTGCTTGTGCTGCAGTTGCCTGCAATCCAAGCTACAGGGGAGCTGTGCAGCTCTTACAGGCCATGAGCCCAGTGTGGGGAGCTACTAGGAGCCCATGTGACTGCATTGGTCCAGAGAGGGAGTTTACATTGAGCCCCCCCAATCCCCTGGGTCCCTAACTACTGCAGCACATCACCATTTTGAGATCAGAGCAAAAACCCAAGTGCATTCTGCCCTGGCACCCAAAAGACCAGATATATCCACAGCCCTAAGGCATTCCCACATCACACTGTGACTCCAATACCCAAGCCCACATGGTACCATGCACCCCCACAAACAGGCAGTCCAGTGCAGTACAGCAGCCACCCCCAGATTAGAGAGCTGACCAAATGGGGCTTTCTTCCACCTCCATCAGCCGTGCGCTCTTCAGTGGAGCACCCATGCACCTCTCCAAGAGGCATGGAGTATCATCTGTAGCTCCAGTGAGCCCATCCAGGGCCATCTACCCCAGTTAGGGTGGTGCGGAGTGACACAGCATCTCTATTGGGGGCACAGGAGCCCACCCACAACTCTAGCAACCTTGCATGGAGCAGCCAACTCCAGCTGAAGAACTGCAGAAAAAGAAAGACAAGCAAACTGGGACTTCTGACAATGGCCCTGCTCTTTCCAGGGTAACACCGGTGCACCTTTCCCAGTGGCAGAGTCCAATCACAGCTCCAGCAAACCCACCCAGAGTCACCCACTCCAACTGGGAAACTGTGGAGCACCTGATTGCCTCTTGTAAGGGCACAGAGTCCTGTCTATAGCTTCAGCAAGGTTTCCAAGACTACCAACCCAGCTGGGGGGCTGCAGAGCAATCCAATATCTCTCCTGGAGGCACAGGGGCCCACCTACAACCCCAGTGACCTGTGTGGGGTGGCCCATTCCAGCTGAAGAGCTGCAGAGCAGCTCAGTATCTCTCATGAATATGCAGGAGCTTATTCACAGCCTCAGCAACTTTGCCCAGAGGGGCCCACTCCAGCGGAGGAGCTGCAGAGCTACCCAGTGCCTCTTTGGGGGCTGAAAGGCCCAGTCTGAAGCCCCATTGTCTTTATCTGGAATCTTCCATTTCAGCTGAGGAGCTGCTCAGCACCTCATTGTATCCCACAAAGTGCAAGGTCCTGATTGCAGCCACAGCAATCCTGCCTAGGGTTGCCCATTTAGGCTTAGGCACTTCACAGCACCCCAGTGCCTCTATCAGGAGAACAGGATCCTGACTGGGGCATCAGCAAGCCCATCCAGGGTTGGCCACTCCAGCTGAGGAGCTGCAGTCCAACACAATGCTTCTCCCAAGAGACCAAGTTCTTGTCCATGATTCCAATGACCCAGCCCAGAGTCACCCACTTCAGCTAGAAGCTTCTGAGCACCCCAGAGCCTAGGCCATGGAGGTACTCACAGACAGCTCCAACACTGAATGCAGTTGAAAAAATCACATGAAGACTACACTACTCTGATAACCCAGAACTAAACCTAACATACCTTACCCAACTAACACTATAGAACACAACTAGGACAGAGTTCTTCCCCTCAAAACCTAATCCAGAGAATTAGAAGTGACTGTTCTACTACATGCATAGACATCAACATAGGGATACAAGAAACAAACAAACAAAAGAAGAAACATGATGCCACCAAAGAAATACAATGATTCTCCAGTACCAGACCCCAAAGAAAAAGGAGATCCATAAAATGTCTGAAAAGGAATTCCAAATTATAAATTTAAGAAAACTCAATAATATGCAAAAAAAAAAAAAAAAAAAAAAAACCAAATAGGTGACACAATGAAATGAGAAAAACAATTCAAGATCTGACAAAGAAATTTAACAAGAGATAGTTACCCTCCCCCTCCAAAAAAAACCAAGTATAGATCTTTGAAGTGAAGAATTTATTAAACAAAATTTAAAAAATACTGCTGAGTGCTTAAGCAACAGGCTAGTTGAAGCAGAAGGAAACTGGCCTGTAATTTGGTACCTCATTAGGTTATTGGAGCAATACAGCACTGGTTCCATAAAAGAAATTGATAAGCATTAACTCACTGTCTTTTCTCTAAAAGATTTTGTGTAAGGTTGGTATGTCTTTGTTAAATGTTCATTAGAATTTACCAGTAAAGTAATATGAGACTAGAGAAGGTTTTAATTAGAAATTCAATTTTTTTAACAGATCCACAAGTGTTTAGATTTTATATTTATTAATGTGCAGGTCAGGGAAAACTGTGTCTTCAGGAATTTGTCAGTTTTCTAAGGTGTTGAATTTATTGGCTTAAAAGTTGTTCATAGTACTCCACTTGTTATCTTTATAATTCCTGTGAAATCTGTAATGATATTCCTTTTTTCATTACTGACTTGTGTTTTCTCCTTCTTTTTCAATTTTGTAATTGAAACTCTTTTAAAAAAAGAAACTTTGGGCTTTGTTAATTTTCTCTATTGTTTGATTTCTCTTCTTTCTTTTGCTTTCCTTCCTTTGTATTTAATTTGCTATTTTTTTCCTAGCTTCTTAAATGAAAACGTACATCACTGATTTAAATCTTTCTTTTTTTTCTAATATGTACATTTAAAGCTATAAACTTTCCTCTAAGCAGTGATTTAGCTAAAACCCACAGATTTAGAAATGTTGTATCTAAATTATTGAGTCAAAATATTTTCTAACTTCAAAGGGTTGTTTAGAATTATGTTGTTGAATTTCTAAATATTTGGAGATTTTCTAGTTACCTTTTAAAATACTGATTTCTAGAAAATTTAAGAGCTGTCAGTATCATTTAGTATGTTTTTTAACATTTGTTAAGATTTATTTATGGCCCAACATTCAGGCCATATTTTGGCAAATCTTTAGTTACTGGGTATATAGTGTTCTATAATTGTCAATTAGATCATGCCAGGTCATAATGGACAGATCTATGTTCTTAAGAATTTTCTTTGATTCTTCCAATCCAGGAGCATGGGATGTCTTTCCATCTTCTTGTATCCTCTCTAATTTCTCTCAGGAGTGGTTTATAGTTCTTGTTATAGAGATTTTTCACGTCCTTAGTTAGTTCAATTCCTAGGTATTTTATTTTTTTGGCG
>NW_007730529.1:141091-167511 GCF_000696425.1 Galeopterus variegatus
GGGGGGTGGGGAAGAAGATATAACAACTATACTTTCATGAAGTTGTTACAACAAGCAAACGGAAAGGACATTCTTGGGGGGGAGGGGAGAGAGGGAGGAGGGAGGGAGGTGTCGGTGATGAGCCATAATAATCATATACAGGGTATATTGACAAAATAAAAATTTAACCAAAAAAAAAAAAAAAAATTTTCTTTGTCTGCTTGTTGAAATAGTTGCTGAGAGAGAAGTTTAAAGTATACAACTATTTTTTTATATTTGTCTATTTCTTCTTTCTTCTGTCATTTTCCTCTTCATGTATTTTGAGGCCATAATTTTAAAGACAGATGTTTGAAGTTGTTATATATTTTAGATAAAACTTAATAATTATTATGAAGAATCCATCTTACATCTGGTAATACTTGTTTTGTAATTTACCTCGTCTGAAATAGTATGGCCACATTACCTTTCCTGAGATTGGTATTTGTATGCTTTTGAGTAATTTTTTCATGCAGTTTACAATACTTAGATATTCTAAATCTTTGACTGCATTAAACAAATTTATCTGTTGCCTTAATATACGATCATGAATGGTGGCCCTACTGGGTATTTTCTGTTTATGTTGCCTCATTTTTTAATGGCATTTAGTATTTTTAAAGTATAAAGTCATCCCATTTAGTGTTCTTTCGAATAAAAACTAGATCTTATTTCCCACCTTGATGCTCATGTGTTTTTTTTTATTACCCTCAAAATTTTAAATGTCTTCTTTGATGCCTAGTTATATTATATTATAGATGTTCTACCATTAATATTACCTAGAACCTATTACCTATAGATGTATTACCATTAATATTGCCTAGAACACAGTGGTCTTTAGAATTTATAGACTTACCTTGAAATTCTATATCTATTTTAGTGTATATTAATGCTTCTGATATATGTATTTCTTTACGTAATCTTGATCTTATGTAAGAACACTTAAAATTCATAGGTTGACTCTCCATTTCTCAACATTTGATTTTGTTTTGTTTCCTCTCTATCTCTTTATATTTGCTTTTCTGCTTTAGTCTATAAAGCTTTTGAAAGTTTTTCTTTATCTCCATGCTTAAATTTTCTAGAATGTCAATCCTGCTTTCTACAGATAATTTGGTTTTGTACTGAAATACTTTTCATTCTTTACCTAATGACTACTACCTTCCATTTCATGTTGTTCTTTACCCCAGACCATTTTCTCTTTATTATTAGTTACTCATGCTTCATAAAGATCATGCCTTTATATCTTTTATTGAGAATGCTAAATATATATTATCTAGATATCTGCTATTTCTTGTCATAAATAATTTTTATCAGCACCATGCTCTAACCAACTGAGCTAACTGGCCAGCTGCTGTCGTAAATAATTTTTAGAGGTGTATTTTTTCCTTTGAGCCTTTGGGTTAACATCACTTCTTCTTGGTGCTATAGAATATTTCATAAGCCCAATTATTTTGCTTTTCTTTGCTTGTTTTTTATATTCATGCTTGACTAAGTTAAGAACAGTTCAAGTGTAGAGTTGCCAACAGACATGGTAAATTATGTGTCTTTAAGCATCTCTTCTTAGGGCATTTGGGGCATTAAGTGGTTTATCTCGAATCTAAACTTAGAAACTTAATAATGAGTATAGCCCTAATCCAATTTATGGTGTGTAGCAAGAATTTATCCCTTGTGGCTCTGCTGAAATATGCTGAAATATTCTTCTTTGCTGTTGAACTTTCTATGTTAGGTAATAAAGTGCATATCCCAGGATACAAAGAATTAATTCAAATCTTTCTGTCCCCTGTTGTTGTGTACTGGAAGCTGCAGTATAAAATCAATGTCGAAAGAGATGATTTATTTGCTTGGGTTAGAGAGAGAGGTGGGATACTGGGGCAACAGTATAAGATCTTTACTGCTTGAGGAAATATTTTTTGTGCAGTACAGGAGTGACCTACTTGATTTGTACCCCGCCCCCCTTTCCTAAGCTAGAGGAAGACAGAGAAATGAGCCAAATGCTTCTCATGTGCAGGGGTCAGCACACATAGCCTAAAGAATTGATTCTCAATCTTATCCAATCAATTTTTGGATTCCAATTCCTGGAAACCCCACTCAAATGCTAACCTACAGTACACTCATTATTCATTTCCAACACTGTTGCAAATTTTACACATCTTCAAGTTTCTTTAAAAGGAACATCTTGAGAAGATAGCATGCCACTACATTGCTTCATAATTTCCAGTATCACTTGTAATAGAATTTCTATGTGTTTCCATATTTTTTCACTTCCTCCTACTGGCAATTACTAAATACAAGTCTCCCACCTGTTTTGGCTTTAAGTTTAGACATATAATACCAGGAATTAGGGGTATATAGAAGACTCAAGAGAGAAACCCATATTTGTGGAATTAAAATCCCAATTCTCAGTGCTGCAGGGCAACCTCTGGGAAATAATATTTGTTGTATCCTATCCAGAAACCAGTCCCTTTGCATAGAATCCTCTGCCCATCTGCAGACCAATCGGTGGCAAAGAACAAAGAGCAAAATTGTAAACATTTTTTTAAGTTGAAAATCAAATCTTCTTTAAGAAACATTGAACTTGTCCTTTTTCTATCCTGCAAAGACAAACTTAAAGCAATCTCCTCCATGTAGAGTCTTCCCTTCTGACCCTTCCTGTGCTTAGCAACAAGGTCACACAGTTTAGTTCTAAAAAGCGAAACTAAGTGAAGCTTGCCATTTGATTAGACAGAGTTCAGAATGGCCACTGGGCTGTATTTAACCAGCAGACCATATCTATCCTGTGAACCAAATTATTAGGCCCTAAAGACCCCAAACACTCCCCTTTGGCTCATTTCTTTCTATGACCCACTGATAAGAAAACCAAGGACAATGAAAGGGTGTTAGTGTGTGTCCCATCTACTCTGCACCTATAAGTAAGTAGATAACTTGGGCCAGGGAAGACTCTACAGACCTAGCTCTCCTAGATTCAGGAGGCCTCACTAAAAAGTCTCTGAATTTAACCATGTTTTTCTAACCATCTTTTAACAGAGAGCTCACAGGTTGAACTAGATCCTTATCTAGTTATTAGTAAACTTACCATATCCTACTGTTCCTTTAGTATCACTTGCTTGGTGGGCAACACCATGAAAAAGATATATGATCAGTGACAGAATCCTGGCATCCCGGCATCCCTGCATCCCTGACCATCATAAGACTACCAAATTCTCATTTCTGAACTCTAAAAATATACACGAATAAGCCCATTTTTAAATTTTAATTTAATTTAATTTTACTTTTCAAAATACATTGTACTTGATTTTTATGCCCCTTTACCTGTTCATCTCCACCCCCTCCCTTCTGCTGCCACATCGTATCTGTGCACTTGGATTAAATAGATCAAGGAATTTTTGTGGTTATTCTGTCTTCTTTCCCCCACCTTTTATTTGTTTGTGTGTTTATTTATTTATTAATTTTTAGCTCCCACAAATAAGTGAGAAAATCTGGTATTCCTCTTTCTGTGCCTGACTTGTTTCACTTAATATGATTTTCTCCATGATGTTGTGAATAGTAGTATTTCATTCTTCTTTATAGCAGAATAGTATTCCATTGTGTAGATGTACCACAGTTTCCTTACCCACTCATCAGATGATGGGCATTTGGGCTGGTTCCAGCTCTTAGGTATTGTATATAAAGCTACAATAAACACTGGAGTATGGGTATCCCTTCAGCATGATGATTTTCATTCCTCTGGGTATATTCCCAGCAGTGGGATCACTGGGTCATATGGTAGATCTATCTGTGACTGTTTGAGGAACCTCCAAACCATTTTCCATAAAGCCTGCACCATTTTGCAGTCCCACCAACAGTGTATGAGAGTTCCTTATTCTCCACAACCTCTCCAGCACTTTTCATTCTCAATCTTTTGGATATTAGCTATCCTAACTAGAGCGAGACGGTATCTCAGTGTGGTTTTCATTTGCATTTCCCAGATGTTGAGTGATATTGAGCACTTTTTCGTGTGTCTGTTGACCATTTGTATATCTTCCTTTGAGAAATGTCTGTTCAGCTCATTTGCCCACTTTTTAATTGGGTTATTTGTTTTTTTGTTGTTAGTTGTTGGAGTTCCTTGTGTATTCTGGATATTAATCCTTTGTTAGATGTATATTTTGCAAATATTTTCTCCCACTCTGTTGGTTGTTTTTTCACTCTGTTGATTGTTTCTTTTGCTGTGCAGAAGCTTTTTAGTTTTTTATAATCCCATTTGTTTATTTTACCTTTAGTTTCCTGTTCTTTTTGGGTCCTATTCATGAATTCTGTACCCACTCCTTCCTGGAGTGTTTCCCCTATGTCTTCTCTAAGGGGTTCTGTTGTTTCAGGATGTATATTTCTTTAATTCATTTTGAGTTGATTTTGGTATATGGTGAAACATACTGGTCTAATTTCATTCTCCAACTTAAGATTATCCTGTTTTCCCAGCACCATTTGTTGAAAAGGCAATCTCTTCCCCAGTATGTAGACTTGCTGCCTTTGTCAAAATCAGATGGCTGTAGGCATATGGGTTAATTTCTGGGTTCTCTATTCTGTTCCATTGATCTGTGTGTCTGTTTTTATGCCACTACCATGCTGTTTTGGTTATTATAGTGTTGTAATATAGTTTAAAGTCAGGTAGTGTTATGCCACCGTCTTTATTTCCTCTTTGCTCAGGATCGCTTTGGCTATGCATGGTCTTTTGTTGTTCCATGTAAATGTCTGGATAGATTTTCCATCTCAGAGAAAAATGTCATTAGAATTTTGACGGGGATTGCATTGAATTTGTAGATCACTTTGGGTAATATGGACATTTTCACAATGTGAATTCTTCCAATACAAGAGCATGGGATATCTTTCCATCTTGTGTCCTCTTTAATTTCTCTCAACACTGGTTTGTAGTTCTCTTCTTAGAGATTTTTCACATTCTTGGTCAGCTTTATTCCTAAATATTTTATTTTTTGGTGGCTACTGTAAATGGCTAGCTTTCTTGATTTCTTTTTCTGCATGTTCACTGGTGGAGTATAGAAATGCTACTGATTTTTGTGCATTGATTTTGTACCCTGCAACTTTGCTGAAATCGTTTATCAACTCTAGGAGTATTTTTTATAGAAGCTTTAGGCTATTCAATATATAGGATCATATCATCAGCAAAAAGGGACAGCTTGACTTCATCCTTTCCAATCTGGATGCCCTTTATTTCCTTCTCTTCTCTAATTGCTCTGGTTAGTACTTCCAACACTATGTTGAATAGGAGTGGTGAGAGTGGGGCATACTTGTCTAGTTCCTGTTTTTAATGGAAAAGCTTTCAGCTTTTCCCCATTTAGGATGATATTGGCAGTGGGCTTATCATATGTGGCTTTAATTATGTTGAGATACTTTCTGTCTATGCCTAACTGGTAGAGTCTTTATCATGAAAGGATGTTGCATTTTGTCGAATGCTTTTTCAGCATCAATAGAGATGATCGTGTGGGTTTTGTCTTCGCTTTTATTAACATGGTGTATCACATTTATTGATTTGTATGTTGAACCAACCTTGCATCCCTGGGAAGAATCCCACCTGATCATGGTGTATAATTTTCTGTACGTGTTGCTGTATTCTGTTAGCTAGTTTTTTACTGAGGATTTTTGGCATCTATATTCATCAAGAATATTGGCCTGTAGTTTTCTATTTTTGATGCATCTTTTTCTGGTTTTGGAATCAGAGTGATATTTGCCTTATAGAATGAGTTTGGGAGAATGGCCTCTGTTTCAATCTTTTGGAACAGTTTGTAGAGAATTGGTATCAGTTCCTCTCTGAAGATTTGGTAGAACTCTGCAGTGAACCCATCCAGTCCTGGGCTTTTCTTTGTTGGGAGCCTTCTGATCATAGCATCAATCTCTTTTATTGTTATTGGTCTGTTCAGATTTTTTATATCTTCTTGCCTCAGTTTTGGTAGTTTGTGTGTGTCCAGAAATTTAGCTTGTATGCATCCGGATATTTATCCATTTCCTCCAGATTTTCAAATTTGTTGGCATACAGTTGTGTATAGTAGTCTCTAATGATTTTTTGTATTTCTGAAGTGTCAGTTGTAATTTCAACTTTTTTATTTCTAAATTTTGTTATTTGGGGCTTCTCTCTTCTTTTCTTAGTTAGTCTTGCTAAAGGTTTGTCAATTTTATTAACCTTTTCAAAGAACCAACTTTTTGTTTCATTGATCTTCTGTATTGTTTTTCATGTTTCTATTTCATTTAGTTCTGCTCTGATCTTAATGATTTCTTTCTGTCTACTAAATTTAGGTTTGGATTGCTCTTGTTTTTCTAGATCTTTAAGGTGAAGTGTTAGGTTATTTACTTGCCATCTTTCCATTCTTCTGAAGTCAGCATTTAATGCAATAAATTTCCCCCTTAAAACTGCTTTTGCAGTATCCCACAGATTTTGGTATGATGTGTCCTTATTTTCATTAGTTTCAAGAAATTTTTTTGATTTCTTGTTTAATTTCCTCTTGGTCCCACGTGTCATTAAATAGAATGTTGTTTAATTTCCATGAGTTTGCATAGTTTTCAGAGTTTCGTTTATTATTGATTTCTAATTTTAATCCATTGTGATGAGAAAAAATACATAGAATAATTCCAATTTTTTTGAATTTTTTAAGACTTGCTTTGTGACCTAATATGTGGTTTACCCTGGAGAATGTTCCATGTACTGATGAGAAGAATGAATATTCTGAGGTTGTTGGGTGGAATGTTCTGTAGATATCAGCCAAATCCAATTGGTCTAAAGTATTGTTTAGATCTTGTATTTCTCTGTTGATTTTTGCCTAGATGATCTGTCCAATGATGAGAGTGGGGTGTTCAGGTCCCCCATTATTATGGTGTTAGTGTCTATTTCTTTCTTTAGATCTAAATGCTTGCTTTGTTAATCTGGATGTTCTGACATTAGGTGCATATATACTTATGATTGCTATGTCTTCTTGATGGATAGATCCTTTTATCATTATACATTGGCCATCTTTATATCTTTTAATGGTTTTTGCTTTAAAGTCTATTTTATCTGATATAAGAATAGCTACTCCACCCCATTTTTTATTTCTACTTGCATGATATATCTTTTTCCACCCTTTCACTCTTAGTCTATGTGTGTCTTTACAGGTCAAGTGAGTCTCTTGAAGAAAGCATATTGTTGGGTCCATCTTTTTAATCCAGTCAGTCAGTCAGTCAGTCTGTGTCTTTTGAATGGGGAATTTAGTCCCTTTACATTCAGAGTTATTATTGAAAGGTGTTGATTTACTCCTAGCATTATACTGATATTTGGTTAGATGTCTTAAGTATCTTTTGTTCCTTTCTTTCAAATTTTCTGTTTGTCTTCTGTATTTGTTGGTTTCTTGGGGTGACAGATAAACTATTTTTTCTCTCTTTTGTTAGCATTTTTGTTTTGCTGGTAGGTATTGTTTCTTAGTGATGGTTGTTTTTGTGGTATCAAACCCAGTACTTCCTTGAGAATTTCTTGTAGGGCTGGTCATGTGGTAGTGAACTCCCACAGTTTTTGTTTGTCTGAGAAATATACTATTTGTCCTTCATTTCAGAAGGATAGCCTTGCTGGGTAAAGTATTCTTGGCTGGCAATTTTTGTCCTTTAGTGTTTTGAATATATCATCCCATTCTTTTCTGGCTTTTTGAGTTTCTGATGAAAAGTCTGATGTTATTCTGATTGGGGTTCCCCTATAAGTGACTTGCTGCTTCTCTCTTGCAGCTTTTAAGATCCTGTCTTTGTCTTTGAGTTTTGCCAGTTTGACCAAAACATGTCTTGGAGAGGACCTTTTTGGGTAGAATGTGTTTGGTGATCTTTGGGCTTCCTGAATCTGGGGATCTGTGACTTTCCCTACACCTGGGAAGTTTTCTGCTGTTATCTCATTGAGCGTGTTTTCAATCTCATTTCCTTTTTCCTCGCCTTCTTGCATACCCATAATTTGGATATTTGAGTGTTTAATGTTGTCAGTTGTCTCTCTTAAATTTTCTTCAATTATTTTTATTTTTTTTCTTTTTTCTGCTCTGCCTGTGATAATTCAAACAGCCTGTCTTCACTGTCAGAAATTCTCTCTTCTGCTTGTTCAAGTCTGCTGGTTAAACTCTCTGTTGTATTTTTTATTTCATTGAGTGAATACTTCAGCTCCACAAGCTCAGCTATATTCTTTTTCGAGGCATTGATTTCTTTGTATATTTCTTCTTTCAGATCCTGTATGTTTTTTCTCATTTCATTGTGTTGTTTCATTGAGTTTTTCTGTATCTCATTTAGTTTTCTTAGAATAGCTACTCTAAATTCTTTGTCTGTCATTTCAAAGACTTCCTGTTCTATAGGATCTAGCACTTGTAAGTTATTAATTTCCTTTGGTAGCGATGTACTTTCTTGATTTTTCATATTTCTGGTTTCTTTCCTTTGGTGTCTTGTCATTGTGGCCAGGGGTCACAGTTCACTCATTTCACCCTGATGTATGGCTTGGATCTTGAAGGGTCTGCTGCTTCTGGACAGCAGAAACTAGCCTGGACTGGAAGTCCCACCCCACCTGCCTTCACCAGCTGGTCAGGTGGCGTGGGAGTCCAGAGCCTCTCAGGTCGCTCATGGAGACAGGACGGTCTGCACCAGAAGTCCCACCCTGCCTGCGTTCCCCAGCTCATCTGACACAGGGCTGAGAATCCCAGAGCCTCTTAGGTCACTCACGGAGACAGGATGGCCTGGGCCGAAAGTCCAAACCCTTTTATATTTTATAAAAATGAAATCATAATATACATTTCATTTTATTAACTGCTTATATTAATGAATAATCAATAACTCAATCATATATTTTTATATTGATAAATATATACTTAAACACATAGCTACTTCTTAGTTTTTAATTTTTTATACTTATTTTAATAATTTTGCTAGGTGAATACTACCATAATTTATTAAGCCAATCCTATCATTGGAAATTTAAATTGCTTCCAAGTTTTAACTGTTAAAAACAATGTCTCTGAAAAATCCCTGTACATGTATCTTTGTGATTGTTCCTGATTATACCAGATGAATACATTCTTCCCCTCACCACGGTAAATTTACATAGTATCCTGCCATTCTTTCTCCCAAAGCTTGATGTGCCCAGGTCTATATCTAGGCGGCTAAAAGAAGCTCATAACCACCCTGCTTCAGATGAAACTCCATGCAAATGGTCTGAGCAGCTTGGAGCTCCAAATTGTATTAATTGGTCCCTCAGGTTACTAATCCTGAATTTCTAATGGGCCTTTTGGAACAAAGGAAACTGCAGAGCTGAATTTGGCTATCAGAGTCAAGTCTGTCAATATGAAGCACAATCAACAAGCAGAGGCAGAAACCTAACTGGGGATAATTTAACACACTGGCTGAAGCTCTTGCTGCCCAAGCTGCTGGATTTAGGGCAGGTGTGAGGGGTAATTAGTGGGCCTCAGTCACAATGGGCCTGGACTGGGAGGATTTGGGGGATATTTTAGAAAGTTTTTCAGGATGTGGCCAGAGCTACAAGCCAAAGATATTCTTTACAAATCAATAATATCTCCCTCATCAGTGTAGGTGACTCAAGAGACAATTGTTGGTACTAAAATCTCCTTTGAGGGACACCATTGAGCCAGGACTTCCCGATTCAAAGGAACATTGCCATTGGTATTGTGTTTGAAATAAAAACTCAAATTTATAAGTAATAATGGTAATGATAATTGTTATCATCATCTTCACAATAATCTTTCAAAAATTTATCATGTGGGAGAAAAAAATTAACAAAGCCCTACAGTTTACATCTGTTGTTTCTGCCTAGGCATTATCACTTTTCTCCCTTTTTTTCATTTCTTTTCATTTCAGTAACTACCTGGTCCTCACCTGATAGAATTGTCTTGTTGACCACATGGTCCTGCCTTGCTCATTGTATTTAAAGACTGACAAATGAAAGTACCCCATGGCCCTGGAGATAGCAATTGGTCCAGAGGCAGGCTCATGACCCAAGCATAGCCAATAACAATCATTTACCAAACATTGGTTGGGAGCTGAGAGATAATTTCTCTCCTTCAGAGATTATAAGCCTATGGGACATGTAAAGCGTAGAACTGCTAGATAACATCTTAGTCAATATATATATTCATTACATGGAAAGAGATACTTAAGTTCTCACTTTTAATAACTCACTTTGAGGTAAATTTCTTTCTTGCAGTTAAAAGAACTGTCATCCAAAAATCCTAGGATCTTTTGATTTCTGCAAGAGGTAATCTGATTGTAATGAAAAGATTGAGGTGGAACTGGGAAATTCATCACAATTCTCATAAGTTGGATACAACATGAAAATTTGGCTCTGGATTGATTTGTGAGTTATAGAATTACTCGTGTTGAGGAATGAGTTTGATCTCATATTTACGTTTCTTCTTGGGGTGAACACAGACAAAACTGAGAATAATCAAATACTTCATTATTTACTCATTCTTTCACTCAAATTATTACCTTACAAGTTTTTTCACCATCCTCAAATTTATTTAACATTACCTGCTCAATCACATCATCTTTATTCAAATAGCAATCTCAAGGGTTGCTCTTGTCCTGAAACATTTTGAAAATAGTTGTAGTGAAGGAGGAAGAAAAGGGAAGTTGTAGTTTAATGGCTATAGAGTTCCAGTTGTGCAAGATTTAAAAGTTCCAGAGATGTTTCAAAATAATGTGAACATACTCTCCTGAACTGTACACTTAAAAAATGGTTAAGATGGTACATTTTGTATTATGTGGTTTTCACCACAATAAAAAATTGCGATAGCATAAAACAATAAAATGTGTTTTAATACATCATTCATCTGAGGAAGAGAGATACATTGTTGGAAAAACTATCTGAAAAGTACTTGGAAACTTGACCCCCAGGACCTTAGTATTGGCTTGGCACCAAGGCTTCCCAAAATGAGGAAAGCTATTTTGTGTAATAGACAAAGGAATTGGATGGAGCTCCTGGAAGAAACCTAGGAAAGAGAGATGAAAAACAACAAAGTGGTCAGAGGTTGGTTTGGGCACGATTTGACCCCTCCCCATGACCACATGAAATGTTTGTGGCTGGTAAATTCTCTCAGGAGAAATTCACAAAGACATTTCATTATACATCTGGGTCAATGCTGCGTCTCAGATGAGCACTTAGAAATGTTAGGAGCAAGGTCAAAAAGGTCCCAACTGATGCTTGGGTTAAAATGGTTTTAAGGCATTTTCTTATTCACAATCTAATTAGTCTACACAGTAATTTATGAAAGTGAATATTAACATTAGTTCCATTTTACGGGCAAGTTAGCTAAGGACAAAAAAGCTAGACATATTGTCCAAAGTCCTGCAATCAATAAGGGGTCAGTCTAGTCCTCTAAATGATGATCCCATACCCTTCCCACATACATGTCAACATTACCCTCCACTGACATCATGCAAGTTCACAAACAGGCTCTCCTCAGAGACTGAATCTGTTCCCTACTATCAGTTCAAACCACTCATCTACACCTAATCTTCAATGTGCAAAATTGAAGGAATTAGCCCAGGAGTTATGAGACTGAGCTTTTTAAGTGCAGGGACCAGACCATGATTCTATTCACCTTTAACCCCAGTGCTAGGCTCCTGGTAGGTAATTTTAATATGTTTATGTTTGTTGAGTATATACCATTTTGGTTCCATATATTTATGTGACCGCTCATTCCAACCTTGTAGGATGTGAAATCAACCATTTCTTGATGAAATGGAATGACCTACAATTTATTGGATTATTTCCTAGATGTTGTTAGAGTTTTACAGCCTGAAACTTTGTTCCATATATTATATTTTCTCTCAAAGACATTGTTTATCCTAAAGTCTCCAAAATATTGACATAGAGAGCTGATTGATGTGAAGTATAATGCTCAGAATTAGACCACTGAAAATCTAAGGGGCTTTAGTCACCTTCCTTATTATTCCTAGCACTTTAAGCTTAAAATCCTTGAAATACATTATGTCACTTGAAAGAAATTCAAATATTCATTTTGTTCCTTTTCTTTTCATGTAATCATTCAAATGAAAGACTTTTACAACTTGGTCTCCTCTGAAAACTTTTGCATTGGTAATTCTCTGCTTCCAAACAATTCAAAGCACCTGGCTTCTGACACGTGTGGGTGGTGAAACTTGTACTTTCATACTTAGAATTTGAGAGAGGTAACTTTTTGTTCTCCATTATGACAATTTTCAGAAATAGTCACAAAAAATCTAGACAAGGAAAAGTGGAAGAGATGACCTGTGCCTCCTTGAGGCAGGATGGCAGAGTGGAAATAATCAAGTTCTTGACCTCTGGACTTGTGATCTTGGATCAATCACTTCATCTCTCTCAGCCTCATTTACCTCACAGTAACAAATATAACAGTAATAAATATAGGGCAGGATCATGTCTTAAAGCCACCTGAGCTTCAGAGGATTTGCCACAAGGATAAAGGGGGTGACAAGCCAGAGATGATGTGGTCCCTCCATTCAGCTCCAACCAGAAGAACTTCACCGTGGCTAACTTTATTATTTTATTATTGAATTGGACTTATGGGTATGACTTAGTTTGACCAAAAAAATAATTCATGCATAAAAAATATTTGAAAATCATTGATTTATCATCCCATTATAATTCAACATTCCATGCCTCTGATCTCGTTTTAAACACTACTTGTCTAGATTTTCCCATTGTATTGTTCATAACTGTAAGAGGCCTGCCTGCCATTGTAAATCCATTATGCTTGTGTGGCCTTTCCCACCAAGTGTGTTTAATAGTACCTGATAGAATGAGTTTTAAGCATTTTGCCGGGTGCTTTCACATTCATGACCTCTAAATGCCAAGTGAATGTAAGGAGGCAGTATGATGTGAGTAATTCTGTACAAATTGAAAGCAAAACAATGTATTTAGTAAAAAAAAAAGCTAAGGCTCTGGACTAACACCTGTGTGTTTGCCAATGCTGGCTCTGTCACTGATGAATGTAAATTTGGGCAATATCTTTAACCTGTCAGCGTCAGGTTTTTCACCTACAAAATGAAGAAAATGTCTCATAGAGTGGCTCTTTGGATTAATAATAATATTTAAAATGTATTGAGGGATTACGATGTTCCAGATACTCTAAGTCTTTTACATGTACAGTCTAATTTAATCCTTACATTAACCAAATGAGGTTACTAGAAGCCCAACTTTACATACGAAATAATAACTGAAGCACAGAGAAGCTTGTCCAAGGCCACACAGCTGGTATGCAGAGGAGCTAAATATGAAACCCTGAGAGTCTAACTCCAGAGTCCACAAACTTAAGCACTGCACGAGATACTGCACAGGTGAGCATCTAACACCCTGCCTAGAACTGAGTAGGTGCTCGCTAATGACTAATTCCTTTCTCTCTGAGTCATTCCACTCTTTATTGTCTCGGTAGAGATGTTGAATAATAACAACGCAATACACTACCAGCCACAAATGAGTGCTTAAGCATACCCTCATACTCTCCATTCTATGACAAAGTAAAAATGAAGAAAATGACTGGACCCTGCAGAAAGGAGGTTTTGAAAAGACTGAGAGAAGCCAAGTCAGCATGTGAGAAAATCAGAACACAGCAAAGCCATAGAGCTGCAGGTATATATGTGAATACTGAGGGAAGGGAAGTAAGTTAGAGACATCTGAGGGTACTTCAAAAAGTTCCTGGAAATATTCATAATATATTTTAATTCTATTTTTCCATGAACTTTCCAAAGTATCTTAGTACATGATTGTTCTGTTGCTATCTTTATAGACATATTCTCCTTTAGGCAAACTTAACAAAGTGTGGATTTTCAGGGAAAAAAATGAGCAGTCATCATTAAGCTTACAAAAGTATTCTGCTTCTCAGAAAAATAAACTAAAGAGGTTATCTTGAAATAATGAGCTCCCTTCTGGAATTTAAAAGTGTTTAATTTTCAAAAACAAATTAACTTACATACTATTTTTAAATATATGGTCATTCCTAAAGAAACTTGTTCCTTCAAACCAAATATTTTATAAGATCTCAATATATAACACAGAGATAAAAGGAGAACGTCTCTAGCTGAAGCCAAGATATCAATTATCAAGTCCTGCATAACTCTGTGGAGCCTGGATCAGCAAGCAGGAGCCCTTCAAGAAGGAGCCCTCTGGGGCTGAGCCAGTGGTACACTCGGGAGAGTGCAGCGCTGGGAGCGCAGCAGCGCTCCCGCCGTGGGTTCGGATCCTATATAGGGATGACTGGTTCGCTAACAACGCTCACTGGCTGAGCACAGTGCGGCCAGTCTCAAAAAAGAAGGACAAAAAAAAAAAAAGAAGGAGCCCTCTGAGCTCAAACAATTGTGCCAATTCTCTCTGATCTCAAAAAATATAATATCCAAGCAACCTCTCTGGCTAACATTGGCTGTGTAATGTCACCATTGGCCCAGGTTTGGTCTCAAACAGCAACAGCAGATGGTGGAAGGGCAGCTGATGAACTCTGCCAACACAAGATAAGTTCATGTAAGTCCATGTGGAATGTTTTGTTGAATAGTATTTTACTTGCCTTTCCTATTTCTATTTGTTGGTGTATGATATGTTACTTTTCCATACCATTTCTTACAAGTTAAAAAAAAAAGGAATACTCAGAAGGTTGATATGATGCCAGGTTTCTTCATAAATGTGGGGCAAAGCCAACTGGACTTTTTCCTCTCTGTTCTTTTATTGATAAACATTATTTTCTGTTCTTTTTTGATAAGCACACCCCATCTAGGTTCTCTTGTTGACTTTCATTTTGTGTAGAAACACCCACCATATCAAAATAACAGAAGATCAGCATTTATCCAATGTATAACAAAATCAGGCTCTCGAGAAATTCAGGTCTGTTCAAATGCTAGATTATTAATAACTGATAACAGAAGAGAAGCAGTTTCCTTTCCCTAAAAGCAGGTTCCATAGGACCCTACAGAATTGCTTCACTAACTAATAATTAGAACTGTCTAGTCCCACTGGTATGCCTGAAAAACATGAAATGAAATGTGCAATCTACCTCCAAAAAAGGAGCGTAGGCCCATCCACACAAGAGTTCTTTTTTGTTTTATTTTTTCCAGCTTTATTGAGGTATAATTGACAAATACAAATAATATACGGCATACAATGCAATATTTTGATAGACCTATCAAATCATGTGAAATGATTACTGCAAGCTAGTTAATATATCCATCAACTTGCATAGTTAACTTTGTGTGTGTGTATGTGTGCAATGAGAACATTTAAGAGCTACTCTATTAGAAAATTTCAAGTATACACTACAGGATTATTCCTTATAGTCACCGTCAAAACATGAAATGAAATGTGCAATCTACCTCCAGAAAAGGAGCGTAGGCCCATCCACACAAGAGTTCTTTTTTGTTTTAATTATTTTTTCCAGCTTTATTGAGGTATAATTGACAAATACAAATAATATACGGCATACAATGCAATATTTTGATAGACCTATCAAATCATGTGAAATGATTACTGCAAGCTAGTTAATATATCCATCAACTTGCATAGTTAACTTTGTGTGTGTGTATGTGTGCAATGAGAACATTTAAGAGCTACTCTATTAGAAAATTTCAAGTATACACTACAGGATTATTCCTTATAGTCACCGTGCTGTACATTAGATTTGCAGATTTATTCATCCTGCATAACTGAAACTTTGTACCTTTGACCAACATCTCCCCCTTTCCCCTACTCCCCAGCCCCTGGAAGGCACCATTGTACTTTCTGCTTCTATGAATTCAACTTTTTCAGATTCCGCATATAAGTGAGATCAAGTGGTATTTGTCTTTCTGTGCCTGCTTATTTACTTAGCATAATGGTCTCCAGGCTCATCCATTGTCACAAATGAAAGGATTTCCTTCTTTTATAAAATTATTTTTTAATATACAAAAATTATATATGTTTGTGCTGTACAACATGATGATTTGAAATATGTATATTGTGGAATGGCTAAATCAAGCTAATTAACATATGCATTACCTCACATATTTATTTTTTGTGGTGAGAACAGTTAAAATCTATTCTAGTAGCAATTTTAAGTATAACATACACAATTTATACTTAAAGTAGTATATAATGTTATATCGGTATCCTTTGACCAACCTCTCCCCACTCTACCCAGCCCCTGGTAAACACCATTCTACTTTTTTTCTACATGTCCAACTGCTTTCTTAGATTCTGCATATAAGTGAAATCATATGGAATATGACTTTTTGCACATGGTTTAAAATTTCACTTAACATAATGTCCTTAAGGTTCATTCGTATTGTCCCAAACGACAGGATGTTCTTCTCTTGTAAGGTTGGATATTACTCCACTGTGTATGTATACCTCATTTTCTTTATCCATTCATCTGTTCATAGACATTTAGGTTAACTTCATATCTTGGTAATTTTGAATAATGCTGCAATGAACATGGGAGTGCAGGTATCTCTTCGGGATAGTGATTTCATTTCCTTCGGATATATACCCAGTCTTGGGATTCCTAGGTAATATGGTAGTTCTAGTTTTAATTTTTTTTAGGACACTCTATACTTTTTTCCATAATAGCTATACCAATTTAAAATTTGCCAAGGGCTTCCTTTTCTCTACATTTTCACCAACACTTGTTATTTTTTGTCTTTTCAATAATAGCCATTCTAACAGGTGGGAGGTGGTATTTCACCATGATTTGGGTTTAAATTTCTCCAATGATTAGAGATGTTGAGGACCCTTCCGTATACCTGTTGGCCATTTGTGTTTCTTCTTTAGAGAAATATCTATGTATATTGTGTCCATTTTAAAAATCAAGTTATATTTGTTTTCTTGCTTTTGAGTTCTGTGAGTTTCTTATATATTTTGGATATTTTGAATATTAATCCCTTATCAGATGCATGGTTTACAAATATTTTCTCCCATTCTGTGGAATTCTCTTCACTTTGTTGACTGTTTCCTTTGCTGGGCAGACGCTTTTCAGTTTGAAGTAATCACATCTATTAATTTTTGTTTTGATGCCTGTGCTTTCAGAGTCATATCCAAAATCTTCCTTGCCCAAACCAATGTCAAGAAACATTTTTTTCAACATGATGATTTCTGTTCTTTCAGGTATATACCCAGCAGTTGGATTGCTGGATCATATGGCACTTCTAACTGTAGTTGTTTGAGGAAACTCCATACTGTATTCCATAACAGCTGCACTAATTTGTAAATTAGTTGCACCAACAGTGTAGGAAAGTTGGCCTTTCTCCGCATCCTTGCCAGCATTTGTCATTCTCTGTCTTTTTGATAATGACCAGTCTAACTGGGGTGAGATGATATCTCAATGTGGCTTTGATTTGAATTTCCCTGATGCTTAGTGATGTTCAGCATTTTTTCATGTGTCTGTTGGCCATTTGTACACGATCCAGCCAACCCACTGCTAGGTACATATCCAAAGGAATGAAAATCATCATAATGAAGGGATACCTGCACTCCTATGTTGAACACAGCTCTATTTACAATAGCCAAGAAGTGGAACCAACCTAAACATCCATTGGTGGATGACTGGATAAGGAAAATGTGGTATATATACACAAAGGAGTACTATTCTGCAATAAAAAAGAATGAAATTCTGCAATTTGCAGCAACATGTATGAACTTAGAGAAAATTGTTAAGTAAAACAAGCCAGGCACAGAAAGAGAAATATTGCATGTCATCACTCATAACTGGGAGCTAAAAAAAGAAAATAAACAAATAAATAAAAAAGAAAGAAAGAAAGATATAACAATCATAAAAATTTGTTGAACTTTCAAAAGGAGAGAACAGAACTGAGGCCAACAGAAGGGGAAGCGGAAAAGGGATGGGGTTTAGTGAGAAATTGGTAAAGGGGCACAAAAAATGATTGTAATGTGTAAGGTTGAATATAGTAATTATCCTGATTTGAGCATCACATATTGCACACAGGTTTTGATATCAAATGCTGTATCCCACAGATATGTACAATCAATTATGTTCCAATTTAAAAAGAAAAGAAAAAATCAATTAGCAAACTGCTAAAAAACATTTTTCTTTGTTTTCTTCTAGTAGTTTTATAGTTTCATATCTTATATTTATGTATTTAATCTATTTTGATTTCTTTTTTTTTTTTGTATATGGTGTGAGATAGGGGCCTAATTTCATTTTTTTTTTTTTTTTTGCATGTGGATATCCACTTGTCCCAACACCATTTACTAAAAAGACTATCCTTTCTCCATTGTATGTTCTTGGCAACTTTGTCAAAGAGCAATTGACTGTAAATGTGTGGCTTTATTTCTGGGCTCTCTATGCTATTACATTGGTCTAAATGTCTATTCTCATGCTAGTACCATGCCATTTGATCACTATAGCTTTGTAGTGTATTTTGAAATCTGGTAGTGTGATGCCTCCAGCTTTGTTATTCTTGCTAAAGATTGCTTGGGCTATTTGAAGTCTTTTTGTGGTATTATATAAAGTTTAAGATTGTTTTTTCCATTTCTGTGAAAAATGCCATTAGGATATTGATAGGGATTGCACTGAATCTGTAGATCGCTTTGGGTAGTATGAACATTTTAATATTAATTCTCCTAATCTATGAACATGAGATATCTTTCCATTTATTTGTATCTTTTTCAGTTTCTTTCATTAATATTTTATAATTTTCATTGTATAGGTCTTTCACCCTCTAGTTAAATTTATTCCTAAGCACATTTTTGTTGCTATTGTAAATATGATTGTTTTCTTAATTGCTGTTTCTGACATATAGCTCTTAGTGTATATAAAAAAAATAACTGATCTTTGTATGTTGATTTTGAATCCTGCAATTTTATTGAATTTTTTCATTAGTTCTAATAATTTTTTAGTGAAGTTTTTAGGGTTTTCTACATATAGGATTATGTCTTCTGCATACAGAGGTAATTTTACTTCTTTCTTACCAGTTTGAATGACTTTTTTTCTTTCTGTTGCCTAATTGCTCCAGCTAGGACTTCCAGCACTATACTGAGTACAAGTGGTAACTATGATCATCCTTGTCTTGTTCCTAATCTTAGAGGAAAAGCTTTCAGCTTTTCACCATTGAGTATGTTAGCTGTGAGCTTGTCATACATGGTCTTCATTATATATAGGTACATTACTTCTATAAATTTTTTATTATGAAAAAATGTTGAATTTTGTCAAATGCTTTTTGTATCTATTGAGTTGGTCATATGATTTTTTTATTCTTCCTTCTGTTAGTATGGTGTATTACATTGATTGATTTGTGTATGTTGAAGCACTCGAATTCCAGGACTAAGTCTCACTTGATCATGCTTTATGATCCTTTTAATGAGCTGTTGAATTTGGTTTACTAAATTTTTTTGAGGATTTTTGCATCTATAATTATCAGGGATATTGGCCTGGAACTTTCTTTCTTGTAATGTTCTCATCTGGCTTTGGTACCAGGATGATGATGTTCTCATAAAAGGAGTTTAAAAGTGCTCCCTTCTTTTCAAGTTTTTGGAAGAGTTTGAGAAGAATTGGCATTAATTCTTCTTTATACTTGTATGTTTGGTAGAATTCACCAGGGAAGAAGTCAGGTCCTGGCCTTTTCTTTGTTTGGAAGTTTTTGATTACTGACTCAATGCCATTACTCATTATTGGTCTGTTCAGATTTTGTATTTATTCATGATTCAGTCTTGATTGATTATATTTCCAGGAATTTGTCCATTTCTCTTAGGTTATTGTTTGTTGGCACATAATTGTTCGTAGTAGTCTTTTATGATCCTCTGTATTTCTTTGGTATCACCTGTAATGTTTTCTCTTTCATCTATGGTTTTACTTATTTGAGGTTTTTTTTTTTTTTTTTTTTTTTGTAGTCTAGCTAAAGGTTTGTCGATTCTGTTAATCTTTTCAAAAAATGAATTCTTAGTTACATTAATCTTTTCTATTGTTTTTCTAATCTCTATTTTATTTATTTTTGCTTGATTTTTATATTTTCTTCCTTCTGCTAACTTTGAGCTTAATTTGTTTTTCCTTTTCTAGTTCATTGAAGTATAAAGTTAGGTTATTTATTTGAGATTTTTCTTTTTTCAATTTAGGTCTTTTTCACTATAAACTTCCCTCATAGAGCTGCTTTTGCTTCATCTTACAATTTTTGGTATATTGTGTTTCCATTTTTTCCTGTCTCACCTATTAATTAGAGTTCTTCAGAGAAATAGAACTAATAGGATAGATACAGAAATATGAGTATAAGAGGATATTAATTAATATGAGTATAAGAGGATATGAATTGGCTCATGTTTGAAGGACAAGCAGTCCCATGATATGCCATTGGGAAGCTAGAGACACTATGAGTATAAGAGGATATGAATTGGCTCATGTTTGAAGGACAAGCAGTCCCATGATATGCCATTGGGAAGCTAGAGACACAGGAAATCTGGTTGTGTAATTCAGCCCAAATTCAAAGGTCTGAGAATGGGCAGTGCAGAGGGCACTGATTTAAGCCCACAGTCTAAAGGCCCAAGAACTAAAACAGCTCTGATGTCTGAAGGCAGGAGAAGATGAATGTATCAGCTTGGAAAGAGAACATATTTGCCCTTCCTCCACTTTTTTGTTCTGTTTGGGCAGGATCTCAATGGATTGGATGATGACTGCCCACAATGGTTAGGGCAGATCTTCTTACCTCAGTCTACTAATTCAAGTCCTAATCTCTTCTGGAAACATGTTCACGCACAGAGAGAAATAATGTTTTACCACCTATCTGAGTATCCCTTAACCCAGTGAACTTGACACATAAAATTAACCTTCACATCTCAAAAAATCTTTTATTTATTTTCGATTTCTTCTTTCACCCATTGGTTGTTCAGCAGTATCTTTTTTAGCTTCCACATACATGTGAATTTTCTAATATTTTCCTGGTATTGATTTCTAGTTTCCTACCTACTATTACTGTATTGCTATCTATTTCTCCTTTTAGTTGTCAATATTTGCTTTATATATTTATGTGCTTTGAAGTTGGGTGCATATGTATTTATAATTTTTATATCCTTTTGATGAACTGACCCCTTTATCATTGTATAATGACCTTCTTTGTCTAATGTGACAGTTTCTAATTTAAAGTCTATTTTGTCTAATATAAGTATAGCCAGGTCTGATCTCTTTTGATTGCCATTTGCATAGAATATCTTTTTCATCCTTGCACTTTTTCAGCCTATGTGTATCCTTCAAGCTAAAGTGACTCTCTTGTAGGAAACATATAGTTGGATCTTGTTTTTTTGTATCCATTAGGCCATTCTATGTCTTTTGATTGGAAATTTAATTCATTTACATAAAAAGTAATTATTGATAGGTAAGGACTTACTATTGCCATTTTGTTAGTTGTTTTATGGCTATTTTACAGTTTCTATGTTTCTCTCTTCCTCTTTATGGATTTTGTTGTGACTTGATCATTTTTTATAGTGCATGCTTTGATTCCTTTCTCTTTATCATTTGTGTATCCACTAAAGATTTCTTTTATGGTTATCATGAGGATTACATAAAACACCTTATAGCAGTCTATTTTAAGCTGATTACAAATTAAATTTGACCTTATTCAAAAACTCTACACTTTAACTTCTTCTCTCCCCACATTTTATGTTTATTGATGTCTCAGTTTACATCTATTTATAGTGTGTCCTTTAACAAATTACTGTAGTTATTTTTAATATATTTGTCTTTAATTTTTATACTGCTGTTATTGTATTAGATTATTCTTTATTAGACCATATTCTTACCTTTACAGTGTCATATGTTTTCATGTTGTTAGTTTTTTTTGTTTGTTTGTTGTTTCAACTTGAGAACTCCCTTTCTTCTGTGGACAGTCTAGTGGTCATGAAATCCCTCAGCTTATCTTTGTCTGGAAAAGTCTTCATCGCTCCTTCTCTTCTGAAGAACAGCTTTTCTGGGTATAGTATTCTTGGATGGCAGGGTTGTTTTACAGAATTTTTAATATATGATCCCACTCTTTATTGGCCTGCAAGATTTCTGCTGAGGAGTCCACTGATAGTTTTATAGAGGTTACCTTGAACATGATGGGTTTCTTTTTTCTTGCTGCTTTCAAAATTCTCCTTGTCTTTGACTTTTGAGAATTTGATTATAACATGCCTTAGTAAATATCTCTTTATGTTTAATTTATTTGGAGTTCTTTGGAATTCATAGATCTGATTGTTCATTTCCCTATCCAGAGTTTGGAAGTTTTCTGTAATTATTTCTCTAAATAAGCTTTCTTCTTTCTTTTTTCTCTGCTCCTTCTAGAATTCTCATTATGCATGTATGGGGTCACTTGATATGTTCAATAGGTTTGGTAGACTTTTCTTACTCTTATTCTTTCTTTTTTCTTTTTGTTCCTGTCACTGGGTAATTTCAAATGACCTGTCTTCAAGCTCACAGATTCCTTCTTCTGCTTTATCAAATCTGCTATTGAAGCTATCTATGGACAGTTCAGTCATTCTGTTCTTCAGCTCTAGAATTTCTGTTTGGTTTTGTTTTATTGTTTCTATCTCTTTTTTGAAGTTTTCTGTTTTTCATTTATTGTTTTCTGATTTTATCTACTTGTCTATTCATGTTCTCTTATAGCTCACTGAGCTTCTTGAGTATGACTATTTTGAATTATTTTTCAGACAGTTCATAGATATCTATTTCTTTGGGTTAGTTATTGGAGATTTATTTTTTTTCTTTGGTGGTGTCATGTTTCCTTGATTATTCCTGATCCCTGTGGACTTGTATTGGTGTCTGTGCATTTGAAAAAATAATTACCTTTTCCAGTCTTTACAGACCAGCTTCCGAAGGAAAAAGCCCCTTTTCCAGTAAGCCCATCCTGAGATTCTGGGTGGGATGGTTGGCAATACCTACAGGTGGGCTCGTTGATGGGTTCTTTGGGCATATTGACCTGGTGCCTGGATCCATGAGGGTGGGCTTGGAGCCTGAGTCCACTGAGGTGAGTTTGGAGCTTGCGCCCACATGGGCAGACCTGATGCCTTATCATCTTCAGAAGAAAGAGTGCAAGCCCATTCACCCAGGATTTCTTAAATTAGGTGCACAATATTTTTCAGTATGATGAAAATTAATGAGAAAATCGCCCTTTTCCATTCCTCAAGAGAGTATTCCAGTTTTTCTTTCCCATTACAAAGAGGCTATTACATTTTAAAAATAAAAAATTATCCAAAGTATATAGATTATATTTCCAAACCCTACCCATAAAAAAAAAATGAGACAATGGGAGTATGAAGGTGAGGGGAGAATAGAAAAGAGAATTGACCCAACACTGAATAAAAGAATTTTGTTAATGGATTCCTCCAATAATTTCTTAGAATGTGGAGTATAATGACTGAGAGACATAAGTAGAAAAATTTATTTCCCTTTTGGCTTAATGAAGCAAGACAAGTTGGAATCTTCCAACAGAAACATTATCAAGAAAGTGAGAAACAAAATGCAAGAGGATAAAAATGAATGGGTTTATAGAGCACATATCCAGTACATTCTATCTATTCCCTGTCTGCATCAACCCAAGCATGAAAATGGCATCCTTATCCTACGTTTCAGCAGCACACCCATAGAGAGACACTTACATATGCATCTCAGGTCTTGATCTCTCAGCAATCCTTAAGATAAAATGGATACTGTTAGCCTCAATTTCTGGTTACTCAGGGAATTTTAAGTGATTTTTCCAAACTGCTCAGAAAAAATATTGGGTTGGATCTGGAACTAGAACTTTTATGGATTTTCACCTTCCTGTTCACAACTCAAAAGATTCTCTAGATATTGTTTCTTGTGTACCAGGGAGATTCAGAGTCACTTAGTGAGCTAGTGCCTTAGAGGAGAAATTGAACAACCTTTGGAAAAGTCTTTGAAGAGGTCAAAGGTTCTATCCAGTGCAAGATGTGTACATTATAGATGAATGTAGTGGCATTGCCCAGGATGGTTTCTGCACCTCCAATGCAAAGAGGTTTCCATTTTCATCCCTGTATCTGGGCTGAAATCTCCATGAGGTATTTAATATCCCACTTCCTGTGACTAAATCATGACTTAGGAAAAAGCAGCCTATGAAAAGAGAATGGAGAACAGTCAGATTATAGCTGCAGGAACCAGACTCCTAAAGAATCCATTGCCAAGGTTACGAGTAACATGGAGAGCCAACATTCTGTAGACTGCATTGAAAAAAAGGAAAGCAACACCTGCATGAAGAGGCCATTAAAAATGGCATTTTGAACTCTTTATTTCTGGTTTATCATCCCCAACAATATAATATAGTGAGTGTGGACATTGAACTCACTCAGCCATTCTANGGATACTGTTAGCCTCAATTTCTGGTTACTCAGGGAATTTTAAGTGATTTTTCCAAACTGCTCAGAAAAAATATTGGGTTGGATCTGGAACTAGAACTTTTATGGATTTTCACCTTCATGTTCACAACTGAAAAGATTCTCTAGATATTGTTTCTTGTGTACCAGGGAGATTCAGAGTCACTTAGTGAGCTAGTGCCTTAGAGGAGAAATTGAACAACCTTTGGAAAAGTCTTTGAAGAGGTCAAAGGTTCTATCCAGTGCAAGATGTGTACATTATAGAAGAATGTAGTGGCATTGCCCAGGATGGTTTCTGCACCTCCAATGCAAAGAGGTTTCCATTTTCATCCCTGTATCTGGGCTGAAATCTCCATGAGGTATTTAATATCCCACTTCCTGTGACTAAATCATGACTTAGGAAAAAGCAGCCTATGAAAAGAGAATGGAGAACAGTCAGATTATAGCTGCAGGAACCAGACTCCTAAAGAATCCATTGCCAAGGTTACGAGTAACATGGAGAGCCAACATTCTGTAGACTGCATTGAAAAAAAGGAAAGCAACACCTGCATGAAGAGGCCATTAAAAATGGCATTTTGAACTCTTTATTTCTGGTTTATCATCCCCAACAATATAATATAGTGAGTGTGGACATTGAACTCACTCAGCCATTCTAATAAACGAACTTTTAGAAAGAGCTTTGTCCAAATCTGGAAGGGGGTGTCAAAGAGGGTCAGTGTTCTCTTTGAATCAGTAGTGCTGGCAACAATAATCCAAAGAAGAAAACCCCCGACGGAACTAAAATCAGCACAGAGGGTCAGACAGTCCACCAGGAAGTTGTCCTCCCAAAGCAGAAGTTGGAGGTTTCTGAGTTGCATTTCTTAAGAAAGACAGCTTCTCTTTATACCCTAGTTTCAACCTGACACTTTGGCAAGACTGGATTACTTGGGATGAAATAAACTGATAATATTTGAGACAGCTTAGTGCAAAATCAGGTTTTATATCATATGTGCAAAGCTCAGTATATTAATCATAAGAATAGTGTGCATCCCTGGTCCTGACACAAGAACTCATAAAAGGAGAGCACAGGATAGGAGGACACACACACACACACACACACACACAATAAGGAAGCTTCCAGAGTAGGTCTGGACTGAGGTCACAGCATGTCGGGTGCAACACCACCCCAAGTCCTAGAGCTGACCAAGCAGAAAAGTCGGGAATACAAAGCACATCTTAATCCAGCCAGTGCAAGTCCTGCAAAGCTACTCTGGAGGCTGCAGGACAGGCCCATCCAAGAGGAAGTTGTGAGGGAAGGAAAGAAACTAACTATGGTGTTGGCTTACTATGCTGTACTCACTGCACTAGGCAGATCACACACTGAAGAAGTTTATCACTGAGCCCTCCAGGACCCCTTGGTTAGTCATCCTTCTATTGCCTTCCAATCTCTCAACTCTCCCAACAACAGTCGGTGCCCTTAGGCAGTTTCCTGGTGGTTTCCACCTGCCCTCACCAGCAAAGCTCACCTATGAATTTTCGCTGACCTCTTCTTCTTTGCCTCTTCCAATGCCCTTTCTCTGAAGGTCTTGCTTAGTGACAACTAATCTCATCAAGAACATGATGGATTTTAATGTATTGTTAAGTTTCTGTTCAAAGACTACATCTCAATAACACCTTGACCTGCCAGCTTTCAACCCCTCTATTTCTAAGGGAATTTTGGCCCAATAATAAATCAGGAGATAGAAGAATGTAGCTGCTTAAATGAGTCTAAGGTGCCTAGGTTTAAAACCTGGGAGTATTGGGAGGAGGCATGATAGAAAGGACTTCTGGAAACATTAGCCTCACTTAACACTACATTCCCAACCCACCTTGAGAACCCTCTCCTTTCTCTCCCCTCCAGCCTTTAGCTCATTCTCATCACGCTGTCATCTCCACAGTGGTGATTTTTTGTTTTGCTTTTGCCTTTGTGTTTGCAAAACCAAAACAAACACCACCACAAAACTCACAAGAACATGTTTGTTTTATAAAATTGACCTTCTTACAAATATGAGAAGGCAAAAAATCAACCAAACATTATGAAGAGATCAGTTAAGAATCTGTCCTTGTTGGGGCC